>NW_024884364.1:14267954-14338678 GCF_019232065.1 Centrocercus urophasianus | reverse complement strand
GGAGGGGTGGGGAGGGGAGGGGAGGGGAGGGGAGGAGAGGAGAGGAGAGGAGAGGAGAGGAGAAAAGAGAAGAGAAGAGAAGAGAAGAGAAGAGAAGAGAAGAGAAGAGAAGAGAAGAGAAGAGAAGAGAAGAGAAGAGAAGAGAAGAGAAGAGAAGAGAAGGATCATTTTCTCATTGAGTGGTGATGAAATAATGGTCTTTGGAATGGAAAAGGGAATTTGAATATCTCCAAAATAGGCTAGGCATTAGTTGGTTCTGTTTGCTTAATACAGTGATGTGCTTGGACAAAATGCCATGAGTTACATAACTGTTCGTATTGAAGAAACTCTCTCTAAATGCTGCCTTGAAAGTCCTTAAGAATCTGAAATGCTCATCAAAATGAAGTCTATCTAGCACTTGTGGAAGTCACCAAAAAATATGTATTTAGTTTCTGGTGAGAAGTGACAACGCCATTAATTGTTGTTTCCTTCAAGAGAATTTCTTCCTTATTTCCTTAGGGGTGAGAGAGATATCTACTGGGGCTGAGACCATACTTCAGCAGTTGGTTGCTCTGCAATTTCATCCAGAAGAGCTAATTCTTATTTTTCTCCCCCTCAGGGCTGACTGCCTCAGAAAGGCCTCTAGATAGGAAGCATGATCCATAACTGAATCACGGCTCTTGCTAACAATTTGCCCACGGATCAGCTGTGGCTCAACAGAGCTTTAAAATACTCAACACTTTGCTCAGGACTAAGGGCTCATTTTTTAAGGACATCTTATGTAATTGGGAGAACTACATTATATGAATTTGAAGCATGCTTGAGGCTGAGTTTGAAATCCTTTTCCAAAGTCAGAAGTTAGTATTGCAGTTAAATTTTCCTGCTTGTGCTAAAAATCCTTGATAAAATTTCTATGTTTTATAAATTCAATGCAAAATTTATTACACATTCTCTTTTGGCAAAATAAGATAGAATTATAAAAGACATCTTTATAACTTGGATAAATGCACTACTATCCACAAAAGTGAATTTATTGGAAAATAAGATGTTAGTGTGTTTTTTAACATTGAGCTATAATTTCCACAGTAGGGATAATGTATGTAATGGAATATATGCAATTTGTATGCTTTTCCTGCTGGAATGATAAGAAAAAATAAAAAAAAACCACCCACGAAATGACACTTAAAAAAAAAAATAATAATTTTGCATAAATAATATATTATAAAATTACTTTGGTATATATGTAAAAATGTAGCATGCTAAAGCACTTTAATATAATTGAATTACATTTGATCAGAATAAAAAATGTGTTTTTTTAATATCTTGAAGGGAAATATACATTACATTTTCACAAATAAAAAAGAAAAAAAAAAAATTAGAACCCCATTCCTTATTTCCTCAGGGAATTTTTCTACAATGAAAGGCAGAATACAAAGAGAAGTTCTTTTAGAATTGAAGAAGAAGGAACTTCATACGGTGCAGCTGAAGGGTCTAAGGATGAAGGCTAATTGGAGGAGAGAGTGATTTATGCTAAGAATTTTGTGCACAAAGCTTTCCAGGAGTTTGAGTTTCTGGATAGTAGCAGATAACCAAGCAGTGGGTGCCAGTGCTAGCAGCCGGATGGTGCAGATTTCTTGTTGTATTCAGGGTGTTGCTGGGGAAGTGTGCTTGGTCTGCTTTTTGATTTAAATGACTGCATAAACAGAGCTTTATTTAGAACTCATTGGAATCAAACAAAGTGCAGTCCATATGCTTTGTGTTATGAGTGAGACATAATGTTTAATTGCATTGCAGGTTTCTTGATGCCACTCTCAAGAGAGCATGCAAATTACTTAAAAACAAGCTTGCTTAAATGAAAGGTGCAGTGATAGCCAATCTAAGAGAAGCCCTTGGGCTGCTTACAGAAACTCAGAGAGACTTTGCAATGTTTGTAAATTTGCTAGTGTGGCTATTAAGAAAAAATGGATTTTTTGATTACAGAAGCTCCTGCTTGTCTGTAGAAGCTCCTTTTGATGTTACTAGTTATTGTAAACACTACTGGTTTCATAGAATCATAGAATGGATTGGGTTGGAAAGGTTTTCAAAGAACATCCAATTCCAGCCTTCCTACTGGGGGCAGGGTTACTGACAGGTAGATCAAGCACTGGATCAGGCTGCCCAGGCCCCCATCCAACCTGACCTTGAACTTCTTCAGAGATGGGATATCCACAGCCTCTCTGGGCAGCCTGTGCCAGCACCTCATCACCCTCTGAGAATAACACTGACATCTAATCTAAATCTCCCTTCCTTCAGTTTAAAATCATTCCCCTTGTCTGATCACCTGGTTTTTAACCAGCCAGGTGCCTGGCATTGCACTGCTCATGCTGTATACCAGGAAAGGGAGAGCATGCACACATTTTGCTGTCCACCAATATAATGCACTTTCTGCTAGGACACTGTAACTTCTAGCCTGCAGTGTCTGAGTTTGTATGCTCTGAAGACATGCCATGAAGGCAAAGCAGAAAAGTTCTTTCAGTACACGCCTGTAACAGTGTGTACTTTCTGTGAGCTCTCTTTCAATTCCTTCATACTGCATTTCTGGTGAAATCTTGTTCTTCTCCCCTTCCCCCTCACCCCCTCCATTTTTGTGCTTTTAATGCAGAATATCAGCATCTCCTCTCTGAGGTGTGATGATTTTTCTGACAACATGAAAAATTGACTGACAAATGACTAAATCACACCACACTTATGTTCAGGTCATCACAACCATTTTTCTGCAGGCTGTCACGTGGGTTAAGATGTAGCCATGTGTAATTTCTCTATAGAACTAGGAAAGCTAGCTATGGACATACAGCCCAAATATTTTATACAGAGTCAGGAATTTCACAGAATCACGGTATTGCAGGGTTGGAAGGGACCTCAAGAAATCATCAAGTCCAACAGTCCTGCTAAAGCAGGTTCCCTACAGTAAGTCGCACAGGTAGATATGCAGACCGATCTTGACTATCTCCATGCAAAGGGACTCCACAACCTCTCTTGGCAACTGTTCCAGTGCTTCATCATCCTTACCATAAAGAATTTTTTCTGCATGTTTGTCTGGAACATCATATGTTCAAGTGTTAGAAGTTGAAGAAGTTGACATTTAAACAGCATTTTTAAAATTATATGCCTGTCAATTATTACTGATTAGCATCCATAACAGATCATAGTCCACTATTTATGTCCTCAGATAATATCTCCTCATGTCATGGTGACATGACTGTCATACAAAACACCTCCACTTCTTGACCTGAGTGTGTGTGTTTATGAGAGGGACAGACAGAGGAAAAATACATATTCATAATATTTTACAACATACTCAAGAAAGTGACCACCTCTGATGAGTTTTGAATGATTGAGTTTTTTATGAACTCTGAAGAGTTCACTGCCCTTTATATGTGATAATGCCTTCCTACTCTGACCATACTGATTGTGCATTTGTTTTTCTGGGGTGCAAAAAATTTCTTTTTTGCAGATTCTAAGGATAAAAATTACCTGTGTTTTTCATCTATTTCACTACTCATGAGCCTTATATGTAATTTAGCAAGCCCAAGGCAATTTTTAAACGAATACAGCATGCTATGACCAATCATGCTCTTTCACCACATAAGTCCAGCTATGCATTTCTAGTTTTTTCATACATAATCTTTTTTCTTTTTTTACTATTATTATTTTTAATTTGTTTGAATAATGTGTTTTCCATTCAGCAACGTGTTGAAAAAAAACCTTGATTTCTGTAATTTCAGAAATAACTTGTTTGTGATCCTCTTTGTTTTGAATGGAAAATTTAAGTCTGATTTGGGAGAAATTAGTAATTTTCTTTGCTTTATTAGTGTCAAATTTCACTCTTCACTGGCTAGACGAATGTGTCCCTAACTCTCAGAGGTACGTTATTTTGAAAGACTTACTTGTGAGTACGAATATTTCTTCTAATAAATGATCTGATCAATCTGAAAGTCTGTTTCAATATAAATTTTTTCACAGCTTTCACTGCTTTTGTAATAACTGGATAGTTATTTACTTTAACTATAATGTGTGTTTGTGTTACCACAGCATTAAACACTGCACCAAAACCTCTCAAATTTAGAAATATAACAGAGACACCCTTATAAACACTGTGATGTTTACTTCAACAAGTATATCATAGTTCTGTGCCATTCAGTATTGAAGGCTGGCATGATGTAGGGGACACAGAGGAATGATTGAGGTCACAAAGAATGTATGTGACAGTACTGTCACTCAGGCTAAGTCATTGCATCTCCTATAGCTGCAGTTGGCTCTGAGGGAGTCCTTGGTCTCTCTTCCTGTCTCTGTGGTGGCATTGGGAGGGCCATGGCTGGGCCAGCTGAGCAGTTACATTTTTAATTTTCAACATTTTCAATAACAAATATTCACATCAGCTTCATGCAGTGACAGCTGCATGCTGATATTTCCTAGGTGCAGATGAACTTCTGAAATTCATCATTCTGAACAGTGAAATATATATTATGAAACCTTGCATAATGTAATTATGCAAATTAATTTTATCTGACCAGTGTCCTGCAATATCTATCTTTGTTGACTGCTTCCATGTGACTCCTTTAGATGTGAAGACTGTTGTACTCGTATGCAGAAGGGAGAGCAGGCAACACAAAAAGCCAAAGCATAATTGTCTTGTGAACCTACAGGGATTCACTGTGGGCAATCCAAGTGGAAGTTCTGGAGTAATCTCTTGAATACCTCTGGAGGAAAAGTTGCTTTAATAACTTCAAATGCACTGTGAATAAGTTAGTAAATTATATGTGATATTCTCTTCTGATTCACTTCTCCATTCCTCTTTCACTTCCCTTCTTTGCAAAGTAACAGCAAGAAGTATGCTCAAGAGAACTGGTAAACATGCAGCTGGCAGGTTTTGTGGCATTGCTGTGCTTCCTATTCTTCTCTGGACAGATGTTTGAAACTATCTTTGCATTTGTAATGTGCTGAAAAAGAGAGCTCTGCTGCAGTCAAAGTGGGGTAAAAGGGAGAGCGTTTTCTTGTATTATACTTACCACTCTAAACTTTCCCATATGTTCAGAAGAGTTACATAGATAGTATTTAGATGATCCTTCGAAGGGTACGTGGTCTGCAGGTCACTGGAACAGCAAAAACTTAAGCACATGTGATGAGAAGTAGGTGTCTAAGAATAAAGTAAGCTGTATAATTCAAAAGACTTCCTGCCTGTACCAGGTAACAAAAAAATATTAAGGAAAAATAAAGCAATTAGGATGAAGCAGTTGAAGGATTTGACTGAGAATTATAATAGCACTTCCATTTACTCCTCAATAGGAGCTTCATTCTATCTTTAAAGGTGATATTTTTAGTTTGGTTTCTAAGGAGATGAGTGGTGTACGAATGTGCTGTCTTTGCCTACTCCTATATTCCCAATGCATGCTGAACCTCTTGACAGGTTTCCATAATCAACAAGGTAGAAGGTTAAAAGGTATGAAATGTCACAGTAGTTAGAGACTGGGTGGAGGCCAGTTTAGTATTTGTGTAGTTCAGCACTCACAGGGAATTTCCCAAGTATAATATATAGAGCATTTGAAGTATAGCAAGTCCCATGGTACAGGAATTCAAAGGGATGGGAGAGTGCTGCTTTGGAGAGATCCTAGAAAGCAACAGAGGGAAAGGCTAAGGGGAGAACAAGAGACATGCATGAAAACTGCAGTAAAGAAAACATGTTTGTTCATGTTTGAACATTCAGTTGTAAGTAAGCAGTTGCATGCTTTCTGTGGTCTTGTAAAGCCATACAAAAGCATTAGAAATTAAATGGTATCACTGCCAAGCACATATACACCCCATTGTTTTATGCTGTGAACTTGCTGGAAATGTCACCTGAGCACCATTGTTTTTTGAATTCTTTTGAGTTGACTTACGATCTTGAGCAACCTCATTAACCCTCCTTTAAAACACTTGGGCCATATGAAGTCAGCCCTAGGATGAGTGGTTCACAGCTGCATCTTGTACAATTCATCATTCCTGCAGCAGGCACAGGGCTTACAAGAGAATCCAGGTAATTTACTCATCCAGAATGCAACGATCATGCTAAGGTTCTGATAGCAGTGTTTCAAGAAAAGTGAAATAGAACAAGATTAAAGAAATAGAATGCTTTCATTCTGGGTTATTATCTGTGATCAATCTCAGGAATGTAAGGAATACTATTTTCTCCATTCCTTTTCTACCCAACAGACTTCTAGAAGAATTTTTTCTTCTGAAGAAAACAATACCTTTCAAAACATGTACATTTTTTTGCTCTTGAATTAGCTAACTCTTGAATTAGCTAGCTTTTGAATTATTAATTGTGCTGTATGTGTCCACTCTTTTTATCTGAACTGTGCTTAAAAGACAATTAACATTTGGATTTTTATTAATGCTTATTTTATTATTCAGAGCATGAATTTGGAGAAATGAAAGGCAGTAATGCATAATATGTTCATATCTATAGTAAATATATATCTTATAAGAGACTGCTGGAAAGGAAAGCAACATAAAAAAGAGAAAAATTGCTACACAATACAATGATTTATCACCTGTTGACAGTTGTGCTTGATGGATAAAAAAAAGTTCATTATGAATGATAAGTTGAGAGCTCAGAGCAAGACAGATAGAAGCCTTGAAGTTTTGTCCTTGAAGGCTAATGATATACAGCATAGTTTTTTGCTTACTGTAAAGGAGGTTAGGGTAGTTTAATATCCCAGTTAGTCTATTTTAAGATAACTCCAATCAAAATAGTTACAGAATGAAGGATGTTCAAAATTAAATAATGTTGAAAATACTGTGAAGGTAAGATGCTCTGTAACTAAACAAATAAAAAAAATGAAAAGACTTTTGGCATTGAGAGAGAATGAAAATCAGAGTATACATAGTTATCTTAATTGTCATAAGGATGACCTGAGTTCAAGAAGTTTCCATCTATTCTAACTGAAATATTCATCATCTCAAAGAATGATGAGAAAATTGCAGAGAAGACCAAGGTTCATGAAGACATTAAAGAATCAACTAAGTATGCAGCAGATAATTTTTCATCTTCCACCCAAGAATTAGTCCTTTCTGTTATAGCTGTTTACTATTCCATCATCTCCTTTGGTTCCCTCACATTTTTTTTTCAGTAGAATTCTTAGTATGTGACATAAAACAATCAACAGCAGGACAATTGCAGCATTGTACACTTTTTTTTTCTCATGTTCCCCACAGTGATGAAATATGAGGTGTAGAATCTCCCTATTTCCTACTCACATTCAGTGGTGATATGGTGTTGTGTGCATGCAACAAGACAATTTTCTACAGCATTGTGTAAAAACATACTTGGCTCAAGGATTGCCAAGTAGGCTATTAATTGGTTCTTACCAGGCTTTCCTTCAGGAAACAAACAAGCAAAAAAAAAGAAAAAAAAAAAAGAAAGGTAATAGAAGAAAGTGGCAAACTAGTGATAATTTTATTTAAAAGACTTGAAATAAAACTGCAGGAGGGAATTCCTGCAGTTTTACTTCACCTGCTTGTTTAGTTGCGCAATCATGAGTGTATATCAGTTTAACCTACCTTCTACTGCCCTTGTCTAGCCAGTATTTGCTGTCTTCCTGGATTGTTAGGCCTTGGTAGTTGTGCTTCTCTGCTCTGTGGTTAATAAGTACTTTTTTTTTTTTACCATAGAACTGATGCAGTGTATGCAATATATGTATGACAATATATGTACAGACTCTGGTCTACACATTTCTTCAACCTTCAGTTTTGGACTAAAAACTGAAATGTGAGAAATGTGCAAAGGTTTCCTGAAGTCTGATATTCTGACTCTGTAGGACATATGATATTTCAGGTGAAATATGGCATATTTAAAAGCTACTCATCCTGATTTATTTCCTGTTGTTCAGTTGTGCTTCCCATTGGTGGTGTTCATATACTGAAAAGCATTGCCCAATAGAAATATAATGTTATCTTTAAAATCAGCATTAGATTCATTCGTGCATGCTAAACTGTGAAATTTAGTGAAGTTGTGTGGTAATGTATGCTTCCTACTCTTTCTGACTGTTGACAGGTTTCTCACATGTATTCTGTCTGAATGCTGTAACTACACAAAGATGGAGCAGATGGAGTTGCTCTGCTTTTAATCGGATATTCTGAAGTCCTGAGTTTTGATTTCTAAGCATCACTTAATAGACAGAAAAATAGTTGTTTAAAGCATCTGGTCTTTTGACTTCTGATATCTCTACATGTCAGAGTCATTATAAGGTCAGTAATGAATGACAGCAGTATCCTCTTTAAGTGAGAAAGCCTTTATTGATGTCGTTCTTTAGTTCTTTTTTCACTATGCTTGTGTATAATCAATGAATACTAAGATGCTATAATTACAAAATAAACAAGAGAATTAGGCAAAGCAGATTATCATAACAAAGAGAGAATAGATAGAAAGCTTACCCATATCCTGGGCTCACCTACAAAACTCCAGCAGAGTGGATCTCCAGAAGAGATCCTTCCCCTCTGGTAGCCAGCTCTTAAATAGGTTTAGGAGAGGTGGAGACTGGTGGAGCCTTGATATACATTGTATACTGTATTACGAGTCCTAAACAAATCATCCTGTGAAAGTCACCAGAATTAAAGAATATGTAATGTAAATTATGTTGACTGAAATAATTTGGATGACAAAATTGATAGTGATATATTTTCAAAATCATTGCATCTTAGTGGGGGGCAGAGGGTGGAATTTCAGTGCTAATTTCGAGAACATAGACTATTGACTGAGAGTGGAAAATGCCCCCAGATGACCAACGTGACAGGGCAACAAAACAGGAAAGTCATGAGTACCATCAAAATCAGTTATAAGTAATGAGACCACAGATTGGAATCACTTACCACTGCATCTTGTGAACCCTCTCCTGCCTGATCTGCTGCCTAGGTATTTTCTAAGATGAATAGGATTTGTCTCCTAGAAGTAGCCAGTAGATTCTACTTCTGATATCACAGATCCTTTGGGATTTGTAGGACAGCAAAGATGAGTTAAGTCATTGATCACACTTCCAGAGCTGTCCACCTTCTCCTCAATTTATAATAAAAAGAGATTTCCAGTGCCAAATATATACATTGTACTTTCCTGTTTCAGACAGGTGAGTTAGAACTGGAGGAGTTGTTGAAAATGAATCCATTTTCTCCCTCACTTCCCATATAAATCAGTCTCACAGAGGAGCAAGTCCAAATCCCATTCCCAAAAGCTATCTTCTGCCTGTCAACTACAGTATTGTCACTGGACTTCCAAGATACTTGCACTGATTTACTGCAACTAAATGTCAGAAAGTATGGCTGGTGAGAGATGATGTCTCCCAGGATTCATGTAAGAACTGGGAGATGTCATGTAAGCATCGGGAGATGTCCTCTCCGAGCCTCTGCAGCATTGATGGGCAGATTAATAATAATGAAAACCAGTAATATTGACTAACAGTAACCAGTATCTCTGCTGGAGCTAAGAATTAGTAATGTATTAAATCTGTACAAAGAGAAGAGAAAATCCCCAGGCCAATCACAATGATAGCCCTAACAGTATTCCCTATTGCATCTGGCTTCCAGCAGTGTCATGGAAACCGGCCGCTAACAGAATGACAGTAAACAAATATAGGATGATATTGTGCCAAAACTGGAAGAATTAAAGTCCCATTTTATATCACAAAGCTGAAATTAGGCATCTTAAAATTTTAATAGGCAGACATTCAACTACAGCATCAGCATTATCCATCTGCCTGAGTTACTGATACAGATCTTGTTTAGAAGATCTCACTGTAAGAATGCCTCTGATCTTGTTCACAATCCACTGCTGAGGTAATGGACTGCTCACCATTTCATTCAAGCATTTTAACATGGATTTTAGCCTTCCTGCCATTTGGACACCTAGTTTTTAAAAAATTGCTGCTCTTTTATTCTTTTTTTCTGAAATTGTTACACTTTAGGAACCTTTCTGCCATTTTACATTTTTAAAAAATCTTGATACTTTGAGAACAGGAATGCCCATTTAGTTGTAATTATTTTCTAATTGAAAGCCTTTGAATAATGAAACTATGAACTCAAAGACATTTCCTTAAAAGTCTCTTATCTCTTCTGATGTAAAAAGACTGAATGTCCTCATAATTACTTTTGTGGATGCCTTTTTAATAGCCTAAGGGACTCACACAAACAATTATTATGAAAGAAGTTAATACAATGAAGAATATTATGCTAATAATGAAGCTTACAAATACACAGAACTCATTAATTGATAATTATGTTGAGAGATAAGCACAACTCAATTGATTTTGCTTTAAGCAATGAGTTCATGCAGGTGTTTACTTAGGAAAAGATTGTAAGAAATTCTACTGCTTATATGTTAATTTCCTTCTTGTCCTACATTTTTGTACGATGTTTTGATCTAGTAGGGCTTTTTGCTCCCTTCTTTTTCCTGAGTATACCTTTTTTCTTTTCTTTTGACTATAAAATAAATAAATAAATAAATAAACATATACAGCACAACAGTGCACACAGCATGAGGAGGAGTCTAGAAAAAGCTGGATTTGCAGAAGTCTCTCAATGGATCAGTGTGCCCCTGGGACATGTTAAAATGTGCCCTGTCTTGCTGAAGCCCAAGAATGCTATTTAATGTCAGCCCCAGCATGTACCAAGGAATCACTTTGGCAATCCAGAAACAAGGCCTCACATATCTTTCCTACTGAGATGTTTAACCATGGGCATGAAAGAACACAGCTGCCATCAGACCAGTTACCTCTGTACCCTCAGATCATTTGTACCTGCCCTGAGCATCTTAGACACTGCTTTGAACAAGCTGCTCACAGAACCCTTCATAGTAGCTAATATCTGGCCCTTTGTGGAAAGACTTTTTTTCTTCCTAGAAAGCCACATGTATATGTTTGTACAGCTGTGTTTTCACACTGCACACTTTTCTATTTTTCTACCTGTTTTAGTAAAAAATTCACAATTTTTAACTACACACTTAGAGTTAATTTGACACGAGCATGAGATACAGAAGTCAAGTACTCTGCCACATCGAACACTGGAGTGGTAAAGGTAGAGAAAACGTGTGGATGGATTTATTTTATTCAGCTGCAGAGTAAAATCTCTTTTCCAAAATTTTGAACATTTTTATGGGACAAGAAAGCTATATTTATGCTATGACCTGTTACATAGTCATTTGATTTAAAGAGACTGGTTTACTGCTGATATTTGTGATATGCAGATTCCAGTGGGGGAATTGTAGCTTTTAAACACTCAGAAGTAACAGCCTGAAGCATCTGTGTAGTATACTGTAGACATGTAAATCAGTGTCATTAATTATCATGGAAAACTTGCTTTTAAAATAAACAAACTACCAGTTTTCTGACAATAAAAGTGTAAATACAAAGAAAATATTATTTCTGAGAAGACTTCTTGTGATATGCAAAATAACAACAATAATAAAATCATTAGGCAGGCTACCAGCTGTGAGCTCTTTCAAATATCAATTCAACATGCCAATTACATTAATATTTACACTGACTAACAATTTTGCCAGAAAAAGTACTTAAAGCAGTCTTTTTTTTGTGGAAGATGAATAATAACAACAATAATAAAAGATAATATATGTTTTGAAATAGAAAATTATGTAATGAGAATAGCAGTTTGGTTTTATACAGTTACATTTAAGGAACTGTGTAAGAAGCCTAAAAATATCCTTGTGGAAGAGTAATTTATTACAATAAGCTTTTAATAAGCTTTATTCAGGGTATGAATTAGCTAGTTTGGAAGAAGGTAAAATAAGCATGAGTTCCCAATTGCCTCCTGTTTTGTGTATCTTTGTTGCTCAAAAATAACCCAAATAAGCCTATGATAAATAGGTTTTTGCATGCTGCTGGGACTAGTAGCATTCAGAAATGGCTGCAACTGTATAGTCCAAATCTTACTAAACTTACAAAATTTATGTAATATACTACTTCAGTTGGGAGTAAGTAACTTAGTATAATTTTGTACTTTTCATTTCCAATTTTGATTTTTGCACTTCTGTGCTTGCCTGCAAATAATTTTTCAAGCCGTCCAGAAATGAAGGCTTAAAATGAGAGTGTCTGGAGGGACTCACACATGGAATAGTCCCAGAATTCACTCATGAGTCCAGTGGTTATTTGAACCCTGTCAGGGCTGCACTTAGGAATCAAGGTTTTATCAGCATTTCAAGTTGTGCAAATTCTAGATGCCACAAAGACTACTATTGCTTTAGGATTTATTCCCCTAGAAATGCGCATCTTCTCTTTGAAGCTTCCTTTTAACTATGAGGATATTCTCCTCAATTTTCTAAAAAGCTGTACTAATTAAACATCTTTGTGTTGCAACGGCCAAGCGCAATAAGCATGCTTAAGTGCTGTCACTGTAATGATCTTCTGCTATCTCTTTTTTTTTTTTTCTTTCTCATGTATTGAACAGATGGCCTTGAGCTTTATGTAGGTGATTAATTAAACTACACATAACAGGAGTATTTTGTTCACACATAAATTCCTCTTAACAAGATTTTAATTCTTTATGCAACCAATCTGCTCTGGAGGAGAGGAATGTTTCCATTTTTCTTTTAAATACATGCAATATATATCTCAAAAGAAATGCACTGTTATCTTGTGCCTATTGTTAGAAAAGGCATAGGATTTGATTCTGTTGGCTAGTAAAACTTAATGAAGATATTAGTAAACTGATAAGATTAGATTATACTGCTAAAAATATAACAGACCTCAGTAGATGCATTGTAACAAGTAGCAATGTATAGGAGAGACAGTGGACATTGCTTTGTCTGATGGGGTCTGTTTAAGGCATGGAAATTCAAGGTCAACAGCTGCCTTCACAACCAGCTGCAACAAGTCTTAGATAGAGTACTTGCACCAAGAGAACAGGTGCCCATGAAGGGAGATGAAATCATGAGAACAGTCCTTTCCCAGAAATAGCAACAAGTGCTCTACTGATACATATATAACTGCATGACCCTCCTTTGTTTTTCTTCCAGGCCAAGGGGCATTTCTGCGGGCTTTCTCATTCTGCATTGGCCAGTGCTCTTACAGGTTTTAATTCTGATGGGGAAATTTGCAATCCTTTAATGTGGATTTTTTGTTTCTGTCCACCATCATGGTTTTATTAGCAAGAACTGGATGTGATAGAGAATGACTGAAGTTAATAAAATAGACATTTGTTACCTGTATCTTTTTTAACTGTATAGGAAAGTGAGCTAAAGCAAAGGAAGGTTAACACAAAATGGTAAATTATTTTTCTCACTAATATGTGGTCAATGATAACCACCTATCTTGAAAAATTCGCTACTTTATTCACTGGCTTTACTGTAAGTTTCTTAATAGATAGTCTGTGATATCTAGCTGTGAACATACACATACCTGAAAAGAAAGAAATTCTATGAGATTAATCCATTGTAATCATCTAGCTGACATCTTTTCAGGTTTCTCTTAAAAGTTTTAAATTCCTGTGGTGGTATTCATGCATACTGTTTCCTTTACTACTGATAAAATTGAGAAAAAAATTCTATCACTTTTCAGAGGGCAAAAATATTTGGAGTTCACTATTCTTCAAAGTCAGTTTGCATGAGTCTCTTTCTTTGTATTCCAGATATATTTGAGGATGTTATTGTAATTAAGGAAGCTTTGTTCATTGTAGGATGGCAGCAGATTGAGGAGTGTGGCAGAAGGCATGAGCTGATGCTGAATATTGAAGTTGTATATTGATTGTACACGTATAGACCTTCATATAAACTTAACATCTGTGTTGTTTCAATAACACATTCTCAAACTAAACGAGCAGCCTCATTTTTCATCGTGTCCCTCATAGATTTGTTGAAGAAACTTTCTTGTTTTTCTTCTTTTCTCTGTCCGTACCTTGCTGCTGTTGCCCACTCCACTGAGGATGTATAATCCTGTCAGCGAGTGACCTGTCATGCTGGGCAATGTCTGGTTATACAATTGTCTCCTGCTAAAGTGATCTCCTGACCTCTTGTTTCTTTTGCCTGAAACATGAAATAGGGATGAGAGCTGAGCTCACTGATTAGTTCCTAATCATGTGGGAAGCCCTGCTGAACTAAATTGCTACTGCTCACTGTGACTCAGTGTATCATCACTTGTGTTTCCTAAATTAAAAGGCTTGGCTTGATGTATCTCAGTACATAACTTAGCACTATAAAAAAGCTGTAAGCATGATTTTCTGTTCAAAGGGGAAAAATAATATCTGCAGTTGCTTTTTTTCTTCTGCTTATTAACCTGTACTTTTGATGTTTTTTACTGTTGTTTCTTGTAATAGTAAATTAAGTCAATTTCCCACTGGAACTGTAAGCGCTTTAGGTCTACTGTATCTTGTCATAAGAAGTGGTATACTTGAGATGAATCATGCACAGTGTAAGATGCCTGTGAAGCAGCAGTTAAGTAGTTAATGCTTCTTGGCTTCAATTACAGTGCAGCTGGTCCAAATCAACTCAGAACATTTGTAGTACAGAAATTGCTATGGCTCAAATCAGCAAGGCTTCTGAGAAAAGGATCAGAGTGGCTTTTTTACAAGATGGGTAGGTTAAGATGACCCACTTAAACTGGATGCCTGATTTAAGTGGAACACTCTTGTTTAATACAAGCCTCCTTTCGTCTTAATGCTATTGGCAGAGCAACCAATTTGTCACAGCTTCCTTCAAGCAACAGTTCCCAAGCCAAACTTGAAAGCTGCAAATTCTGCTTCACCACAGCACAATTGTATACCTTTGTCTTACTCAGGTTTCCATGCAAGGTGACTAATTTATCTTGTTTCTTCCTGATAGAATAGAAGTAGATGTGAAACACTGATATTTGCACAGCTGGGAAACAGATTTGTCTCATGCTTTTCAATACGATGGCACATGTGGTATGAATAAATAAAATGTAACATGGTTTGAGAATTCCAGCTGGTAGGAACAAGATTCCTTCATCCAGCCTAAATGACCAAAGAGACTTAGTACTTTTAATTCTATTAATATGTTATATTTCAGTAGTTGCGCATACAAAATCCACTGAACCCTGAACATCATTCTTCTTTGTTTTCAAGAATTTGCGCTAAATAATCAGCATGCTTACAACTCTCAGCTGAGATAATCAGCGTAGTACTTCCAGCTGTTTATTTCCTTAATAATAAGTATTCTCAGACAGCCTGATGAAACAGAATATGTACCAGTTGATGGAGCTGGATAACATGTATCCCAGAGTCTTGATGAAACTGGCCGATGTCATTGCTAAGACACTTCATCATATTCAAAAGATTGTAACTGAAGTACACAAGTATATATAGAGAAAACTAAGCAGTATATTTCCTTTGAAGAAGAATGTACTATTCTGTGCTTGGGTGCATCTGGGTGAGAAGTGAGAAATTATGTAGGATTATTTCTGGATCTCAGTAAGAAAAAACCAACAAAAATGGCTTTGAAAATCTGTTGTTGTTGTTGTCATTATTATGTCTAATTGAGAGTAAATCTTACTTCTCTTCAGATTTTGGACACAAAATGCATTTGCTCACAATGACCCTGGATGGATCTCTCCCATGTGAGCATGCTGTGCAAGTCCCAACTGTGAAGAGAAGATCCCCCTTTTTGGTCAATCAATCTACTGATAAATTTTCTTACAAGAAACTAACTCTATTATTAAAAAACGTTCATATGAGAACTTGCTCACATGCTGCAATGTCTGTTAAAGGCAAGGCCTTGTAGGTGGTGGGAGCTGACTGTACACTCACTCGCAAGAAACTGAGGTATTCCTTCTGTCCAGGAATTTGTATAGCACAGTATACAGACATTCTCAAGTTAAATGTACTGTGGAGAACAAATACTCTAACTTGCAGTGCTTTCCCAGTCAGGATCAGTGTATTTGACCTCATAGTCCACAGAGAGCGTAGTATTCCCAAATATATTTTAAGTTACAGGTTATACTAATAACATGCATCTTTCTTAATGGCTAAGATGAAATTTGGCAGACATGGTCAGTTCAAGATCTCTGTCTCCTCAAATACAATACCTTCTGCAAAGTTCTCAATAAGCTTACTCTGCCATGCCACAGACGAGATTATCAGTATCAAACTTTGGTTATAGGAGGTGAGACAGCCATATACCTATGCACAGGGCAATGGATCTGTTCACAGTTCTGAATGTGAAACTGCACTTCCCTTGACAAAAGTATGCAACAGAAGACAAAGTTTCCATCAAGCCTTATCTGACAGAGAGAGAGAGATCAGGAGTGTATATAATGCATAGAATATACAACTTTGTATGTAATGTTCTGTCTTTCCGGATGAAGCTTTCTCAGAAATCAGACTTTTTTTTCTTGGTAAAATTAGATTGGGAATAAAGCAACATGTTTAATATTGTCAGTATTTTCCTCCTCTCCAATTCTTTGAAAGAAACAGAAACCAAAATAACTTCTGATCCTCTTACAAAGTTTCAGAATTTCTGAAGGATAACTTACAATTCAGAAAATGCAGCGGAGCTACGCAGCACTTTTGAACATTCATACATTGAGAATTGATGCATGTGTCTCAATAGGCTGAATTTTGAATACTTATTACCCCTCAGCAAATAAAACTACATCCTATAAACCGCTAGTTTCTTAGAGTTGAAAAGGGTTGCATGGCTGCTGTAGTTCTTCCAACTAGACATGGTATCAGGGAACAGTGAAATATGTTATTTTAAAAATATGATTCATATTCTTTTGCTAGAATCACCAAAATTCCTAGATGCTTTGAATTTTGGTGTCAGTACAGCTGTTAAGATTCCTCAGACAAACTCAGTCCAGAGTAGAGCTGGGCCCAGCTCCATTGCGGAATTTTGCCAGAGATTTCTGCTATTCTTTGCATTGATCTAATTATAAAGCTTTGATTATCTTATTGATTTAGTAGAGTTGTGTCTGTTTCTGCCAGAGCTGATTTTGGCTCAGTGATCTCAAATAGAGACAAATGAAGAGAAATCTCTCAGGCTTGGCCAGAATGTGGTTCCCCTTTGACAATGCCACAAGGATCTGATTTTGATTATACAATGAATCTATACATAAACTACATACAAAATGAAGTGAGTCGAGCTAAGGTTTTGTAAACATTTGTTCAGAACATAGATGAGATATCACCTAGATTCTTAAAAAATGTCAGAATATTAATGAAATGCATGAAATACTTTAGGTCAGTCATTTCTGTTTCTTCATGGAAAAGGTAGATTTTTCTTGTGCTGCTTTTCCCAAAGTACTACAAATACTAAATAATAAATAGTACATCAGGTTTTGTTCTAATATTGTTAAATTACTAACTTTATTGAAAACTGAACAACTCATCACTGGGACTAAAATCCTTTAATACCAATGGGCACCTACAGATGATATTTAAACATGAAATAATGATTGATACTAGTTAGTGACAGCATTTATTATCATTTTACAGAAAATTCCAGTCAAACTAACTTAGGTCGTGTAGTAAGGGAAAATAGGAGATGAAGGAAGGACAGATAGTCTGTCATATAAGCCAAGTTGGCTGTCATTAGTGTGTTCAGAAAAGCTGACATTTTGTCAACCTGTTACTGCAAAAGATGTTTCCAATATTTGACCATCTTGCTTACATCTTGCATTTTGCAGCCATAAACAGCAGTCAGACGGGTTAGGCTTCTGGCCAGTCCACGTGAAAGAGCAGTGCCCTATAAAGGACTGACTTCTAGATAGTGCTGATATGTAAGAAGGTCCAGTACTTAGTTTACTAAAGTGAGCAGTCATAGAAGAGGAGTAATAAATTAATATAAGCTTCTGATGTTCCTGCCGATGGCCTCCTACAAACTCTTAAACACTTCTTCTCTTATACAGAAGAACTTTCTATGAATTTTTAAATTATGTTTAAAATTTGAAGAAACTTCTATGAGTTATTGTTACTCTGAACACAGATTTTCTCTCTCCATTTCCTCCTATAAAGTAATATTGGAAAGAATAATGTGCAGGAAACCCTCCCAACATTATATCTAAAAGAAAAGCTGCAATTAAGAAACTTAAAAGTAGTAATTATCTCTATTCAAAATAGGAGAGAAAAAAGGTCTTCAAACTTGGAATCTCACATTGTCAGGGAGAAGGAAGATACATACGTTAGTGGCTCAGGAAGGAATGCTTTTTGAATTTTGTTTATAAAGGTTAAAAACATTTTTTTCTGTTTAGCGATAACAAATATAGGAGAATTATGCAATTTTACTTTCCAAGATATTGCTTTTTGTTGTTTGTTTGGTTGGTTTTTGTTTGTTTTTGTTTTGTTTTTTGTTTTTTAATTGAAGTAGTTATGTAGCATTTGGTTGCAAAACTATTCTTCTGGTATTAAAATGATTATGATTTCTTTTTTTCCCCCATATTTGAATAAAAATAAAAATGGACCTGAAATACACATTTGTCATGAATCCAGTATACGTTCACTAGCGGGGTTAATGATTCAGGATGACTGATGAACTGACCCTAAACACTTACCAGTAGTAATTGTTTGGTACCAAATTTTCATTTCATGGAATTCTGTTAAACTTTTGCGTAACTAGTCAGCCCATTTTATGCCATTCCTTCCTCACCAGCCCTTATATTGACATGATGAGAACTGCTTATTTCTGCCTGTAACAACAATTTACATCTTGCACTGCAGGGCATTAATGGTTTGACATATTTCCCTGGGAGAATTTTGCTTTTCATCATCACTATATAGTGAATGTCACCTAAGAACTTTCAGAGAGGCCTTCTATTCTCATCTCTCCTGTTTTCTTAGGATTTTAGGTGGGTTCTTCTTTTATTTTGCCCCCCTTTTTTTTTTTTTCTTCCCCTAGGCCAGTTATAATTTGGTTTGTTTTATGCATTGTGAAAGTGGAAATGTGTTTTTGAAGGTTTCACTAAAGATACTTAAAATGCGTTTGTACTACAAATTTCTCTGAGTTTGGAGGAAATTAAGAATCCCTTGTAACTTTAAAAGAGCAGGAAGTATTTGGAGTTGAGAATTTCTGCTTTGTATTGTTGTTGGCAGGCCTTTTACATGTTTTTGAACTCTTTGGTTAGGCTGTGATCCAAGATCCAGTGTTTTTTCATCACAGAAAGTCTTTCCATTACCTTCTACCAGTATCTGATAAGGCATTTTCAGACTTGAGACTAACTGTGCCTCCTTCTGACTTATATTACCAGTGTGATAATCTATAGCTGTAGAAGTTCAGTTTTAGTGTTGCAACATGAATGAGCTTGCATGAAATCTCTGAAGTTCCTGGAAGAAAATTCTATGCTACCTCTGTGCATCTACTTATCTTCTAATGAAAAGGTAAAATTTCACTCTAAATATTGGACATTTTTTAATTAAAATGAATTTTATGCAATATTTATGGCTACCAGAAGAAATCACTGAGCTCCACTGTAGTATTTTGTAATGGAAAGAACTCTATCAAGGCCATAATTACCTGTTTCCTTGGATTAAACAGCACTACTGTACGAAAACATAACCTCTAAAAAAACCCAACAAACACACTGTAGAGAACCAGTACAGGCTGTGCTAGTGTTCTCAGTTTTGCTCAAAATAGTTTTTCAATCTCACTAAAATATTTCAAGGGAAAAATTGTCATTGTGATGAAGTTGGAAATTTGTACAGTTTTTCTTGAATATATCATGCTGTGAATACTCTCCACACTGTGGTACTGACTGGCAAAGTTAATGAAGTTGTTAGCATGATCTGTCATGCCAGATAAGATCCTGAAAATAATTAGAAAGTGACTATGAATATTTAGATTGAGTGCATATAATAATAATTCGCATTCTCTTGTAAGAGATATAAGTTTGCATTCAATGACCTACAGCAACTCCTCTAGTTAAGCCAGGAACATGGACTTCACAAAGTCTGTTAGGGTTTCTGTATCATCCTGTTCTAGAAGGAGACATGAGCTTCTATGATGCTTTCCTTACCTGGTGGTACAGTATTCATTGAAAATCTACAGCAAGCACAAATTTTATATTGTTCTTGGCATAAGAGAGTTCTCAGCATGTTTTTCCAAATTGACTTAGTAGATGCATGCACATCAGCTTTTACATTTAGGTATGTAAATTAATTGCTGTGGTAGAAAAGAGATGAAAGAAAATTTTACACGGGGAGTATGTATAGCAGCTAATGCGGAACTGAAAATTGAAAAGAATATTAAGGGAAACTAAGACAGATACAAAAATAACAAATTTTAATTACATGTGTTTAGAATGTTGATTGTATTAATGATGTCAATTGCAGGAGTTCATTTTGTTATCTGCAAGTTTAAATCACCTTGATCTGATGGAAGGAAAAATCAAGTTGGTGAACATCATTACGTCTTAAAAATATTTTGACTCTTAAAAATGTTTTGACTCTAGCAGCAGAGGGAAATTGTAGTTGACTTGCTACACACGTCAGGACTATTTTCTTAAACTTTCTTAGGGATACGTGAAGATTTCAGAAATCTATTTAACACAAATAAAGAATTAATTATTTCCTGTTTAGATGATAAACATTAAAAATACATAGTAAACTTCTAAAAATAGTGAAACAGAGCTTAATTTTGGTGGAAATAATACTGATCTTCCAAAATTAAATGAAATGCAAACCACAGTGAAAGTATAGAGAAATGTGAAATGTGAAACCATTCGGGTCAAAATTTTCTAAATTTTGGATGATTTTAAGATAATTCACTATTTCTGTTGTAAAACAGAAAATATATCTTGCAGAAGGAATAACTTTCCTAAAATCTAATGCTCAGAGGATTATTGTATGCATACTATAGAACTTTCTTGTGATGTGGTCAGATGATCCCTTTGATTGCATTAATATGTTTTTTTAGTAACCTGCATTTTGGCTAAGTTCTTATAAATGATCTCTGGCTGTCCAAAGTACAAGGGAGACGCCTATTTAAAAGCACTGTCAAAGGCCTCCAACAGCTGTACAAAACCTGATAATGTTACTTTGAAGATTATTACTGTATTCATAAGCAAGTGTCTGCCCCATACATACATGTCTCAACAAATTGGCTTCTTTGTTAGTGATATACAGGCTATGAAAAAAATGTAAAGGAGGAAAAACAGGGTATTTTTGTGATTGTATTACTGAGACATGGACAGTCCAAATTTTGCTTCCAATCCTGTTGTATCAGAGGTGTTATTTCAAATTGAAGCCTGTTAGGTCTCCATCTCCCTAAAGCACAGATGGACTGCCAGGCCATCAGTTCTTTATTATTGATAATGCACTGGAATAGGCTGCTTAGGGAGATGGTGGGGGCACCATCCATGGAGGTTTTTAAGAAACCGGTAGATGTGGCACTTAGGTACATGGTTTTATGTGCATGGTGGGGTTGGGTTGATGGTTGGACTAGATGATTTTGGTGGTCTTATTCAACATTGTTTCATGTCAACATGTTGTCAACATTGTGATTCTGTGATTGAATGATTATTAAATATCTGTGTTTGTCTGATTTGTAATAAGTGGACAAAAAGCCCTAGAAGAGTGAAATAAATGAATACTGAATAGCAATTATAAACACAAAAATATTGCCTTGTTACTATGCAAATCTTCTATACTCTTCTTGCTGTTCCAAGAAGAGCTTATTCAATGCAGGTAGATAATCCCTGTTTGGTGGATAACTTTAGGACAAACGTGTCTCTAAACAAAATTAATTATTGGGGAGCAAAGGTAATTTTCTGTATCATTCTTATGGGTACAGTGAAGAAAAATACAGGAAATCAAACTTGTGAAGTTGTGTATTAGTTATCTACACCTGCAGTTCTTAATTATTAATTTATTATAAATATGAAAAAAACATGTAAGTAGGCCAAAAATTCTGTATTGCCTTTGCTAGTAATGAACTATAAGCTTTGTACTGAGTCTGAAGTCCCTCCAAACTGGTAGCTCTCTTCAAAAGTAATATTCCTATTTATTTCCATGAAAACTGCAACAGACACAAATAGCATAACAACACTATTTGATAGTGCAAATTCTCAGTTGAAAAACATTCCTTTTCAATATAGTCACCACTGCTAGCTATGCAATTTCACCAGAGGTGAATAAGAGCTGGCATACTGCACTTGCAAAAATCTGTACAAGTAGAGGTGACACACTGTCACTGTCTCCATTGCTGGAATGCACCACCCACTGCCTTATTCTGCTCACGTCCACTGACTGATCTCCATAAACAATCAAGAAGCAGCAATGTTTGTCAGTGGGTGCCATTATTTCCACATGGACAAATTCAGTGACACACCTTCGCTTCTTACACACTTCCATGTCAGACGTCATTTTGTAAGACTCCCCCTCTGCTGCCATCCATTGTGCAGCCACAAAATGAATCGGAATGTTGGTGGGAAGGTTCTAACTCTACTGCCATACTACCAACATTCACCTCTGACCACACGAGCCAACATTAAATAGGAGACATCACTTTTGGTGCAGCCCATGTATTATTATGTAGTGGGAAGTGAGTGAATGATTGTGTGGTGCTTATCTGCCTGCTGGGTTAAATCACAACTGTTTATCTAATTAATTCTGCCTTGATTTGTAGAAACTCAAGTCCTTATTTCTTTCTCAGCTGATTTGGGTTTGATAGAAATTAAAATGTGTTCAAATCAAGTTTTTAAATTCCATATCCCCCAGAAAATGCCTTATTACTTGTTCATATCATGGTTTTTCTCCTTTGCTGGCAGAGGAAATAAATCTTAGGTGGTTGCTTACCAAGGACTGTCGTTAGATATGGAAGACATCAGATGAGAAGTCACTTAATACAATGTGTACATTATTTCATTAAAGGCTATCCAAAACTTACCATTCGTTTAACCACCATGAAGACTTACATGACTTAGCCAATTACTAATATCAGTTTAATGCTTTCCCTGATATTTAATATGAAAGCAATTGGCAAAATAACTGCTACACATGCACTGCAGAAATGAGGGATTAGTGAGAAGAATACGCTCTGTTTAACATTAGATGGTTTTAACTTTGTCACTGAAAATAATTACTGAAATTATCTTTGAACTGGAAAAGAAGAAGAGTACTACCTCACGTCAAACAGTTTAAGATAGCTCTACCCCACTTTTGTTGGCCTAAGTTGCAGCTTCAGTTGCAGGTGAATTACTGTGTTTGCTGTTTAGATAAGAATATGGTCTCTCCATAAATATGGCTCTGGGAGAATGAACTAACAATTACTTTACTTTCACATAAGTGCCCAAAGGTATCTTGATTAAACTTAGGTTTAAGAGTAGAGAGCTAGATATATGTCAAAAGCTTTTCAGTGCACCTCAGATGACGGGCTTTGAAAAGCTTTATTTAATGTATAGTCCTTAAATAATACTATGTATATATGCCTTATAAAACTATTAAAAAAATAAAACAGTGGAAATAACAACTGTTGCAGTATGTAAAACAGAAAAGAGACTAATTAAAGAAAAAAGGTTAATGCAAAAATAATAAACAGAGTTTAAAGTACACTAATCCTTGCGTTTATCTTAAAACGGTGAGGGTGACAGGTATTTTACATGGAGTAATATCTTCTACACTTCTCTTTTTCCCTCTGTTAAATTCTGATCCTAGCTAAATTCATTTTCCGAGTCTTCTAGGAAAATGATCTTCTCCTTGTTGTTTTGTATGCAAGAGATGATTATGACAGAATTTCTGATATAACAACAGATGTCACAGCAGGTTTGGAAACATCATCATGCACAATACAACTGATTAAAATAAAAATATCTAATTCCAGCTTTGTACTCATACTCATTCAAGTCTTTTCCCCTAATGTTCTGCTTACTACAGAACTTTTCACTGCAGCATGCTTTTTTAGGAAAAAAAAAAGTGCACAAGTGAGATCACCAAAGAAAAATTCTGTGCAAGTTAAAAAAATCCATAGTGTTACCTATGTCCATATGAAAGGAAACAGTGTAGTCTTTAATGTATAAATATGTGAATGGGTAAGGAAATTTTCAGGTAGAAGCTAGAATACTTCAGTCTTTGAAGATACATGAGACACAAATATGTATTGCTTCCAATATTCATTGCAGCAGAATAAATCGCAGAGAAACTGGATAGAGGAACCATTAAAATTAAAATAAGTCAACTTAAACTGAGCAGTGAACATACGCTACCTGGTGGAGATTATAAAGAAAAAGACTCCTCTATTGTCCATTAAAAAGAAAAGGAAATAAAATGAAAGAAAATACACTAATATACTAAAAAGGTTAAAGACTTGGGTTTTTTTAATGGGTAACTCATGGTAAACATAGCAATTGAATTACATCAGAAGGTATCCGTTCCATGCTGTGAAATATATTATGCAAAGGCTTTGACCTTTAAGAGAATATGTTGATGATTTTCCTCTGCATACACAAAAATGTCAGCACAGGTGTAAATAAATGTCATTAACTTTGTTTTTGTATTCAGAGTGTATCCACCAGGACCAAGATGTGCTGGTATTCAGACACTTGAATGGAGAACATTTGAAATACTCATTAACCCTCCTATTTCACTGAGCAATTGCTCAGGCTGCCTCAAAGGTGGCAACCTCCCATGTCAAGGAGATAGGTTCTTATCAGGCTTGTACAGAGTGAGAATGCATCTTGCCTTGCCTCAAAAAACTACATACGCTTTGTGTATTTATGCCACGTCCTGAAAAACTGTTTTCCCAGGGACCTCAAAAATCCAGTTTCAGTTTTCTAATTCTTCAAATGTATATGTAGAATGATCAGAAAATGAAGAAAAAACACTGTTTGCTTTGATATGGAAATTATTTCATAGGTGTGTATGTTATTTGCATCCTAGAGGATGGTTTTCCAGGCCAAAATCTCATTTAAATGTTTAATTTTTGAAGTATACCACTATTGTAATCAGCGCATTAGAGTCCATAAACTGACTCCATTGGACATTTCCATGATCCTCGTAACTGCTTTCTAGTTACTTATCGCCAAATGGAGAAGGGAATCTTAAGATGCTTTGGAGAGAAGATGAAGATATGTTTTATGAAGCCTAAGCTGACATATGTCCTGCTGTTCCACATGTCTCTTGTATTCAGGGCAATATAAAAATACTTCGCTTCAAGAATTTGGAAGTTACCCTACATATTTTCACCATTTTTAATCTGAAAAAAATAAGATCAATTTCTTTATTCAGTGATACATTTAGACAAGTAACATAAGAATTGCCTCCTTCCCAAAACAAATTTAACATTAATATTCAAATTTTCAACATTTTAAAAAGGCATTTTTGCTTCTTAGTTTTGAAGAGTGTTTCTGAGAGTGAATGCAATTGCTTTAGTAATAACAATGAGCAAAAGCAAAGGCCTGCGGGCAGCTTTGGTTTCGTCAGTATTTTTATACAACTTAATGATGACTGATTCCATAAACTGTTGGGAATTGTAAGCACTCAGCATAGTTAGAAATTAGGTCATATTTATAGATGTAGGAGCCAAATTTAAACATCCAAACTGAAGAAAAATGTATGAATCTGCTTAATTACATCTTACATACTAGCTTATTCTGGAAAACTGGATGGTTAAAGGCTGATGCTGCAGATGCCTACTTCTTGGGCAGTTCTCTTGATTTCAGCAGCAGTCTAGAGATTAGTAAACATTGTCATGAGTATCCACAGGACTATATCTATTGCAGAAATATCCTAAATTTCATTGGATTGTACTGAGGCTCATAATTCTGCTCCTTTCTGTTGTATCTCAGTAGCTTAAAGCATGCTGTCTTGACATCCTACTCTATTACATTATGATGCTGTTCAAAAACTTCGTGAGTTTGTTAGTAGAACTATGTTGGGATTTTTTCTTTAATAAACTGACATAGTTTGTACTGTACTAATTAGAGAATAATAAGTGACTGGATGATGGAAAACTTTATAATAACTACTTTTTGGCCATTTGTAAATTGTTATGCTAATCAGTGTGTGTTGTTTTGATATGTTTTAAATATTATGAAAAATTGTTTTATTTATCCCAATCTAATTTGCAGACATTAATAATGAAATCATTCATTTTATACCAAGAGTAACTTCTGCTGTGTGTATAAAGTCTCTACAAATAATGCATTTTAACTTTGCTCTTCAATCACATCATTGTCAAGCAGAAAAAATAATACAAATATCCCTCTAGAAAAAGGTTCCTTTCAGGGCTCCAAGAGAGTCACAAAATCACTAGGCACTGTGATATAGTGATAATTGATGTTACTTGAAGGGTAAGAAATGGAATTGGAAAGAATGGGAAGTTAACTAGGTCCTGCTGAAAAAATGCAGCCTTCCAGTATTTAAAGAGAGCTTATAAACAGAAGGGAAATAAACTTTTTACACAGGTAAAAAGTGATAAGTGTTAAGGAGTGATTTTAAACTAAAAGAGAGGAGGTTTAGATTAGATGCCCGGGGGAATTTTTCACTGACAGTGTGGTGAGGTGCTGAAATATGTTGCCCAGAGAAGCTGTAGATGCCCCATCCCTGAAGGTGTTCAAGGCCAGATTGTATATGGCTCTGGGCTCTGATCTAGTGGATGGCAACTATGCCTGTGGCAGGCAGATTGGAACCAGATCTTTGAGGTCCTTTCCAACCCAAGCCATTTTATGATTCAATGAATGTACATGTATGGATTTCTACACACTTTTTTGTGCATATATATCATATATGTACACAAAGGCAAATCTGGGTGAAATGTATATGTACAACGATGCTAAAAAATACAAGAATGAATAATGATCCTTTTGAAATTATTCCACATTTTAACAAATTAATATTTCTGAAACTATTCCACATTTAATTCTAAGGAATATAGTAGTTAGCATGATTTTTTAAATTGTTCAATCATGTACCACTTTATTTTTCTTGAAATTGCATAGGATTTTAGTAAGTTTTTGCCCTTCTTATGTCAGTAAGTGGTCCTGAAGTCAATTATTTAAGTTGGATTAGAAATCTAGTCTAAAAATGTTACTGATAGATGTTACTTAGTGACATTGACACACTCAATAAATGAATGGCAGGTATGGGCTTTATCAAATTGTACAGCAAATCTAGTTTTGAAAATGATTTAGCTTGGACTTTTTTTTTCTTTTTTAATAGCATTTAAAGTATCTTGTAAAAAACGTCCTTAATAATTTAGAGTCTGCATTTGGTAAACATCAGAATGTCAAGTTTAGATGAATTCTTTGGTGTAAAACCAAGCTGGAAACTGCATGGCTGAAAAATACTTTAGAGAACTCACTTAAGTCAGTGTTGTGTGTCTATCTATGCAGAGCAGATTGGATCAGTAAAATTCAGTGCCATGTTCTTCAGTATTTTAATTCTGTGAATTTTGACTGTGCAGTAGAATTAAGGGAGTAACCTTAAAGACTTATGAGAATCTTATATTTTATCTTACCTTTCAGTCTTCTGACCTCAAAGATGTGCTGCAGAACATGACAAATCAATCTGCAGTTAGAAATAATCCCAAAGTATTCAGGGGTGTTGAAATTCCATGTAGGACTGCTCGTGGATGTTCTACCATTCTCTGGTTAAAGAACTGTGCTGCATTCATAGGGTTACTATCTGTGATAGCTTGCATTTTTGAGCTGATTAAGATTCTTTTTTTGATTAGGTACTTTTCTGTTGAAGAAAGCCAGTTCATCAAAATCAACACCTTTCTCAAGAAAAGGTCAGCTTTAACAAATGTTCTTTTCCTCTAGGAAATGGTATTAAAAAGTATAGAAACTGCAATTTTCTCATGTAAGGAGTCTTAAAAATAAATAAATAAATAAAATACAGTCTGTTTGGAATTTTTGAAATTCAATTGAATATGTATTAAAAAAATTAGCTTAGTATTTTCATAACAGAATCAGTTTTATTTCATTCTTAATTCTCAAAATCATCTTTTTTTTTTTTTTTTTTTTTTTTTTTTTTGTTCTCTTTCCTTTTTTTACATATCTTGCTTGTCTTTGTAATTTTCCAATTATATTAAAGTTGGAAAGATTCAAGTTTGGTAAAATACCAGAAAATACTATTCTTATCTAGGCATGTGCCGGACTGAAGATATATCAAGCATGCACTATTTTCTCTCTTATACTATGTAAAATCTCTTATAAACTTAAACGGTCACCACTGTTATTAATGCATTTAATTATTGTTCAGGAGAGCACGTTTAACATCTGTAATGGACTTGTGTTCTCCTGTCCTCTGAAATCAAGAACAAAGGAAAATATCTTTGATGTTAGGAATATCTCTGTGGGTTTTGTTTGTTTGTTTGTTTTGGTTTTATTTGTTTGCTTGCTTTAATTCATTTTAAAATATTTGACATAGAAAACAGGGTTAGGAAAATTATTCCTGAGCTGTAAGTATTAAACAAGGAATTTTGTTCTGCCAATCTGAAAAATCTGGGAAAAATCCTAAATTATCATATAGATGAGTTTAACCATCCTGAAGGAGTTCCCTTGCATAGAAGGGAGAATAGAACAACTTGAATCATAACCTCGAGCTTTAAGTATCTTTTCCAACCCATTGAACCAGAAGCATAAAACATCTTTGAAGAAAAGTCATAAAGCCTGGAACTTGATTCAAAGAAGAAATGATGTCTGAGAAACTGGTAGTGTGCTCTCTAGGTGCAGAAAGTGCAGAGCCTTGTCTCAAGAAACATATAATGAATTTAGACTGATGAAAGCATGAATAATGAAAACTGAACATACTGCATTTCTTCAAGACCAAATTTCAAGAAATTATTTTATAGAAACTCATTAATAAAAGAGGGTAAATCTAACTCACATGAGCCTCAAAGTGTTTGACAATTATCTGCTAAAAGCTCAAACTACTGTTTTGAGCATTCCTTCTCTTTTCATTCTCTGTTATACTTTATTAAAAAATAAAAATAAAAATAAAAATAAAATAGAATGATCTGGGGATATTTAATGGGAGGGAACTTTCATGTTTTTATAAAAATATTATTGACAGAATAAACTCTAAATGAACCAAGTCTTTTTTGTTGTGCAGCTGGCCTTTAGATTTGATTATGTCTAATGCATTTGACTGTTCTAGAACTATCTAAGAGTAAAATAGCTATAAGGGATTAGAAGCAGCTGAGAAATGAAGACAGGAATTTGTAACAATGAAATCTGCTGATTAGAAAGCACTTTTTCATACTGAGACCAACGTGATATTATGTACTTTGGAGATAACAAAATAGGAGTTCTTGTAGCTGAGTGCCAGATGCAATTTTGTAAGAATAGGTTCAAATGAAATGAAGTCTTCTTATAAGTTATTCTTGTATAACTAAATAAATGCTGCTGATATCTTGATTTTTATTTAATTTTCACGAGGCAGAAAAAAAGGACATTTAAGACCTTTTTATCTTTTTTGTATGAGGATGTTTTTTTGTTTTTTTTTTTTTTCTCAAAACTTTTCCTTCTGCCAGTGTAAACCTACTTACTGCAGCAAAAATTTGTGTCCCCAAAAGTTTTGGAAAACCAGTGCAGTTATGCCAGAAATATTAGATTAATACTGAAAACTTATAATCACAGACTTAGTAGAAGAACTTTTCCTTTAAGTACTAGCTATTAATAAGTTTGACTTGGTAAATGCCATTTAATTACAAATTAAATGCATGTTCCTACACATTAGCTGATAATTATGGTTAATACAGTAGACCCAAAAGTAATTACTTCAACAAGAAGAGAGGTTGTAGAAGACAAAAATAATCATTTATTTACATGTAACAGGATTTCTTCTGTGTTAATCTTCTTCCACTACCTACTACTTAGCTTGTAAATAAATGATCGATGATTTCCATGCAAGAAAGAACTTACTCAATATCTCTCCCCTATAAAAGAAGTATTATGGATTTGTTTGTGAACAAATTCACTAAACAGAAAAATTAAGAAGGCAAATGATGCATACAGCCAAATTAAAATGAAGTGTGGGAAAATCATTAAAAATTAATGTGCCTTAAATTTCATTCGAAGTTATTTACCACTCATAGTAGTTTTATGCTAATTCAGGAAAACAAATAGATGACCCACAAATAATAAAGGTTTTATGTTACCTTAAATAACATTGATGCAAAAGAAGCAGCATGCAAAAATGCTCTGATATAGGGAATTAGTATCAAGACATGACACAATATCAAAATGATATGATAAACCTTTAGAATGCATGACAGGGCAATTGCATGTGAACTACAATGTGGAGATGCAATGTCACTTTGATTGATTTGTTTTGTTTTTATTTGCGATACCTTAGAATTTTATTAGCAAAAAAAAGATTGAAAAAGCAGATTTTGCTGTTGAAAGCAGCTGTATGGATGGGTTTTACAATCCCAGACTGATACTCAGAAACACAACTTCTGTTGTTGAAGTTTCAAAATGTCAGAGGATAAATAATTTCTCCTCAAAACACAACATTAATTAATGAAATCTTGGCCCTTGGAACACATCAATCTTTGTGCCATTCTTGGAGGGCAGGGGCCATTGTAATCATGCAGCTTGACCAAGTTGCAGCAGTGGGTAGAGTTTAAGCAGGTGCAGAAACAGAATAATCATCAATGCATTATAACAGGACTGGAAACTATTGTTAGTGTTAGTAATCAGTATTATGGAGAAAATGTCAATGACATCATATATCTATTACTTTGAAATAAGTTTTCATCGTTGCTATGGAATTCATACTGCACTTAGCATTTCAGAAGTAACATTAAGAGGAGAGAAGACTCCATCATTTAAACAAGGTGTAAAATACTCTGTTTATATCGGGCCTCAGAGTTGCCTCTGGGCACCCTCCACAGTACTGAGAATTATTCACTTTTTGTCATTCAGAGAATGAAACAATAATATGCCAGGCCATCAAAGCTCTGGCTTTTGCTTCTGTCCCTTATACCTTCATAGATTATCCCCATTATCTTCATAACCTAGTGGTCAACCACCCTTTGCAACTGGTGTTAAGATTACTGTGCTAAATTGGAATAGCTGCTAAACATGGGAAGGCTATGCAACATAAATTTTCAGAAGCAGTCTATATCCTGTGTTTCCTATCAATAGCGTTAAATAATTTTGCTCAGTGAAAACAAGTCTTTGATTCTACTCTGCAACAACTGAAATATCTGTGCGCCATCATCCCTATTTTCATCAGAACAGGACGTCATACAAGATTCTGAGAAGAAACTCTGTCCTATCCAAAACTGTGACATATCTTCTCAGGTTTACCTTACTTGTGGTCAAAATGGGTAAAGGTTTCAAAGCCTTTTTCTTAATTTCGCTACATAAACTCAACCTAGATACTGTTTTGTTTCTACTTGATAATGTCAGGGTATTTAATAATGTAATGTCAGAACCCTGTTCTTTTAAAGAAAAGATTTGTGTCTTCAGATACTAAAAAGACAAATTTTGAAGCTGACACTGTTTTTTAATGCTCATTGCTGGCACATGATTTCCTTTAAGAAGCTTTTGGCGAGTCTGAGAGTTGTGATTACTTTTTTTAGTCTTCTATTTCTGAAGACATACTCAGATAATTCCTCTTCTGCTGTGGAAAGATTCTGTGAAACAATATACACTAAAAACTCACAAGAATTCCTGGCCTGCGTGGATTCTTTGCCATTAGTCCATACTCAAATAGTCATCAGAAACTATCTTTCATTCACAGTTTGCAAGAAAATGATGGCACCCCTGATACTGCCTTGTTCCTGATCACTGGCTGCCTACTGAACTTTTAACCTAAACTAAGACAAAAAGATTTGCATGTAAAGTTTACTGTATAACTGATGGAGAAACTCATCTTCTGTGGGAAATATATCTCTCTCCCTCCTCTTAATTCCTTGGCATTGTCCATTTTGTGAGTAAAATGAATGAGGAGTAAGTAGAGATTTCTGAGACTCCTTGTCTTGGAAATCTAAAATTCCCTCCAAGTGGAGAACAGAATCATTACCAGCTTTTCTTATTGTGTTACAAAACCACTAGTGCACACTTCTTTCCTCTGGATTGGAAGGAATCTCTGAAGATCATCTAATCCAAACCCTTACTCAAAGCCTGGACAACTTTGTGGATGAATTAGGCTATTTGATAAGTCAAATTTTAAGTACTGCCATAGATGGAGATCTGATCATTTATTTAAGAAATCTACTCCAGCATTTAACTACACTTACAGAAATTTATTTCCATAGTATTTTCTTGTATTTTCGTGCACTGGAAATTGTGTATGTGGCTCACTGTCCAGAAATATAAATATCAAATCAATTCATGTGCTTGTTTTGAATAAAGATTGTCCTATTTCTTGTGAAAGGAATAAAAAACCAACTCTGTGGTTTTATTTTACTTACACATTATTTTGAATGTGATAGTGATTTTGAAGTCTAAGGCAAAAGTGGGAAAAAGATGCACTATTGTGACCTCATTGCTACTATTGACAGATAGCTGAACTTTATAAAATTGTACAAATAGGTAGGTGCTTTCACTGTAGGAAAACAATGCACCTATCAAAATATAGACCAACTGGTGTTTCTTAACTAATCACGGTAAACTGAATCTATCATATGTAACTATTCTGAGAGGAAACTTTTTGACAAGGGATTTTCTTCATTACAAATAATGTGTGTTTTTTGTTGTTTTGCTAATTTTATCCTCCTTAAAATATACCTAACCAGGAGTAAAACTTCTCAAATCTTTCTCCATTAGCTCTCTTTCTGAATCATTCAAACAGACCTGTATTGATTGATTTTGTAGTTGTTGAAGAATTAGCATTTTTATTTGTTGATCTATCTAGTTCTCTCTTTTACTCCTGCCAAATTACTATGTGACCTTTGAGTATATTACGAATAATGAATACACACTCTCAGTTGATGTGAATAGTTGGTATTGAAACACTGTGCTCTCAACTGTGAAAATATTATCACAGCCATCTAGATTTTTTGAATGTTCATGTGGTACTGACTTCTACAAGGAATTTTAATAAACAAAGTAGTTTTTTCCATATCAGAGAATAGGGAAAGTCAGTAGACATACATCTGTCATTTCAGACTCAGACATATTGCTGTCATAGCAGATTCCTCTGGCACTTGTTTTCTTTGGTTCGTCAAATTAAATACATAGAAAACATGCAATCAAATGGAAATTGAAAACAGTTTTAGTTCTTCAGTGATTAAAACAGTACTAATTTTTCTTTAAAATATAATTATTTCTATGTTTTAGTATTAGGGATTTAAGAGGTTTTGTTATATAGTTCACTAGGCTACTACATTTTCTCTGCAACATTTTGGCTTTGTAATACTTGAAAGTGATATTAATTTCTAGGAAATATATTTTTCTTTCTCTATTTGCTATTATTAATATAATATTTTCCCACCTCTGCGGTAAATGTTTCACCTTGTGTAAGAATTGCATTTCATACTGAAGTCTATGAAGACCTTTTAATTTTGAAATGCAGTTGCATCTTGAATTACTTGAATTACTTTTCAGTTGAAACTTATAAGTTGAAAAAAACCTAACAAAGAACTCCCTTGTTCTTTTTGATGTTGCATAATCACTGAATTGGTCTATTTTCAACAACTAATAGAAGCATGAGATAAGCTTTCTCTGAAAATATTTTCTGTTGTTCGTTGAAAGGCCGGTAGAAATTGGAAATTTGGAAAGGACTTGGGTTTGGATCTGGTTTATATTTGCAGATTTGACTTGATGAGCTGTGTACATCTTTTTCCATTTCCTCTTTAGTTTCCCGCTCTGTATACAGAATTATTAAACAATATTAGCCTGGTACATTCTGAGAAGAGTGAAAATAAAATAGAACTGTGGCTGCAAAGATAAAGCTGATAAAATGTATTTATAATGAAAATTGATAAATAAAATTAATGTATCTTGAATATTTGTGCCAATGCATATTGTATACTTACTTATCCAGTGAAAACACAGTCAGTGTACCAGGTAGAAATATTTTCATAACATCTTAGGGAAATGTTATTAAATGTAACTACATAGTGAATTGTAGCCAAATTTTATACTTGCAGGAAAATTAACAATCCAGTCACCATTTCATTCCGTATTTTGAAATAAGGTAGAAAGTTAATAAAAGAATTATGAAGAAAATAAATATTTGCAATCTACTATACTTTTAGATAAAATACCTTCTCTTTTAGTGTCAGAAGTGTTACTTTTGCAGTCCTGTAAAATGGAATAGATAACAAGATTATTTTTTTGTTCAACTTTCCAAAATAAACTATAAAAATGTTCTGTCATTTACAGATGTTACAGCTTGAAATAGCATATGAACTTTCAAGAATACAGGAAATGATTGCTGGTCATTTTTCTAACAACTCAGCATTATTATCTCCTCTCTTTGAGCATAGGAGCATTAGATTGCTTTCATTTATATAAAGTTTATATCAAAATACCAACAATAGTATCCTCTATGGTTTGAATTTTTTTTTGAAAACTTATTCTTTATTTAGAAAACTACTCCCAGCCACAATATTGGAATTTGCTATCTTTGTTTACATCACATTTGTTTCCTCAATGACATTAAGTTACTCATTATTATTTTCAAAATTTAATATCTCTTAAATTATGTTTTTTTAAGTTGGTCCAACATAAGGCAACTGTTTTTCCTTGCCACTATTCATCATGACTCATATCCACCTGACTGCAGAGTAATTGCTCCGATTTTAGTATATTCAGCTCTTTCTCAAGATTTCAAGAAAGAATGTAAAGGTGTTGTGGTTTGGTTTCACAAATACTTCTATTGTTATCCAGTATTTAAGTTCTGTTGATTCTTAATACATTGTTATTCTGCCATTCTTTTCTAAAATAAGTAGATAACTTATTTCCAGTGTAGTCTTTGTATTTTGTTAACTTTAGCTAAAGAAATCACTGAAAAGTAAATAAACCCTTAGTAACAACACCAGTCCCACTATGCATATTAAATAGACGCTACATCCTCTTGTAAGAAGTTTGAGTATGATGGAGAAATAAATGTATAATAGTCCTGTTCAGTTCAAGTACTGTTGTTAAATAAGTGAGAAGGAGAATTGAACATGTGAGAATATATTTTTTTAGTAAGGTTCTCATACTTACTAACAAAACATACTTGAGAGATGATTTTTGAAGGAGCCTTTGTTATTCCAGAGTTGAGTTTTCTCAGGAAGGAGGTCTAACATATAACCTCTTGAAAACCATAGTAATTATGTCTGCGTTTACTGATTTCACTGTGATGATTACAGAAGTGTTTGTTGGTTGCAGTACATCCAATTTCTGAGTTTCCTTAGCAGCTAAAGAAAATTGTCTGTTTTGTAGCTACTATATCTCATTTATGATGGGTCAGATATTTCAGGACATATTTCATTATTGGTGGTGGTCATTTTGGAACGACTTGTGAGAAGAATAAATACTTATTTGGCAATGGAAATACCTAATGTGCAAAAAGAGTTTGATGACATGTGTTCATAACAGACTGCAGAGAAGCTCAACTAAAATATAAATATTTTTATGACAAATAATCTAAAAACATTTCTACAATGGAATCCTTTTAGATTGTGTTGCTGTATTATTTCATTATATGTGACAAGCAGAATTCAAATTTTTGAAGTTATTTGCTTTTCTAGACAGTTCAAATGATAGTACTGTAAATCTCAAAATCTAAACTTCCTTGCCACTATCATTTTTTTTACATTACTACCTTCAAAAATTTGATTGTTCTCTTCAGCTCTTGTGACTGCCTTTTATGATCCATTTTGAGTTAAGACATTTTCATCTGTATTACATTAAGTGCCCCCTGCTGTCTTGTAATACTGAAAGGTACAAGATAATCTCTACAAAATGTGATAGCAGTAAATAGCATTCAAAAGATAATCACTGTTTGTATTTTTGTCTACTTTATTTTTCTTTGGTTTGTTTTCTATGGCAACTTATTGGAAACATTGATTCAACTTCCAAGTCTAGGTATAAGTTGGTGAATAATCAAGTTTGAATACAGAAAATCACTTTTGGTAGTTAAAAGGAGTTAAAAAGATCAAGCAGGCAGAAAACCTGTTGTAGAGATTTCATCATAAGTGTAGGTGTCTCCTCTGCTTTTAATTAGAAAGAATATTTTGAGTTTCTGCTCTTCTATGACTTAACAACCTTAGTCAGAGTAATTTGACAAATATTCTTACTGGCCTTTTCAGCCCTACTGTAATAAATGTTCACTTGTGTGAGACGCTGAGCTAAATCATTTGCTCTTCTATATTTGCATCATAAGGGTGATACTTAGCCAAACATTAGCAGCTTCATTACCTCTTTGCGGGGATTAACTTTATGCTACACTGTAAAGGTTTTATATTTCTCCTTTGTATTTTAGAGTCAATGATAAAATCAGAAAACTGTTAAACGCAGTGATTCTCTCAAACTTTTATCAGTGTTTAAGAACATCATCCTTGCTAACACATCACTGTTTCATTTTTTCCTATTGAAGGAATAAATTACCCTTTTCATATACATTTTTCCTCCACTTCAGCTTCAGTATTCCTCCAGAATTATATCAGCATACTAAGCAAAGCAGTTCAATTATAATTTTTAAAAATAGACTAATTTTAGACTTATTTTTGTAGAAACATGAAAACCAGGTGTAAATAACAGTAGATCTTCACTGATAGCTTGTAACTAATAAACATCGATTGCAAATTTAACAGATGTTCTAAGTTATGTGCAAAAATTTGAAAAGAGCAATTCAAAAATGGACATATGAAATTGTAGTTTAGTATAAAATTATATCAGGTGAAATTAAAAAGCTATAGATAAAAATATTTGCATTTATAAGCAGTGGGATATTAGAAAATTCAGAAGGAGACAGTAAATAATCTGAAGGTCATTATAATCAAATGTAATTTTTTTCAAATACAGAAACCCAAACGAAAACAAGATATGTGGATATTAAAGGAGGGTGATCAAGATTCAGCGTCTTCTGATAATAGAGCCAGGTACAGTTTTTGCTTCAGAGAGCAATTCTGACCACGTAGGTCCAAATACTTCGAAGCTTGGTAAGGGAAAAGAGAAAAATAACAATCCTTTACATCTGATTACAGACCAGTTCTGTGGCTGTGATAATTCTGGTAGTCTATATTATTTCAAGTGTTATCTCTAATTGCATACGGAATCCCTGACAGTACTTGCAATGGGATTTCAGTTTTTGTGTTCGATGTTCTATTAAGAATTTATACTCTGTGTGTTTGATATAGTTGTAGAAAGCCTGTTTTACCTCTTCAGATGACACTGAATGCTTTACATACTAACCACCCCTTCTCCCCCTCCCCCCCACCCCCCCCAAAAAAAAAAAAAAGATTAAGAAAGGAAGAAAACTTTGCAGACAATCTACATGTTACTGCTATCATGATCCTTTTCTTTCTTTTAATTTATAATTTGAGCATATTATTCTGTTTTTTAATCCTGAGTACAAAGTATCTGGGACATAAATGCAATTTATAAATAATTACTAGATCTTCAGTATGCTGCTCACTACAATGCTGGTAAGCAAAGTTTTGAATGCTACTGCTTGTCCTTTTGGAATAGCAATGAAAAGTGTGGCTAACTAATCTAACAATTGCCATCACTGAGTCAAATACAAGTGAAATTGAAGAAAAAAAACAACTATGCATTAAGATTCTAAGTAAGATTGCAGCTATGTGGTTTCCAGATGTTGAAGTTTTGTATATGAGCTAAATTTTAAGCATGAAAAGAGAAATTTCACTTGCAGTTTCATAGTACTACACTTCACAACTGACTGCCCTTGAGTGCTCTAAGACTCATTACTGACAAATTTAGTTGCTCATTTTCTGTACAAGTTATTGTAACTTCAGTGCTAATGGTAACCTATAATTGTAGCCAAAAGCTTCAAAATAATCTGTAGGGAAATAAAATCCATTAAAGATTACTGTCTTCTACCTGGCAATGAATGAAACAATGTATTATCTGAAATTACTGCAACTAACATTTTAAAATGAGTGCACAAATTGAAATCAGGACACAGTTAAGATTTTCCATATGCAATGAAGCTCATGATATAGTATATACACCGCTAGCCTTTTAGCAACTGAAATGACAAAGGAATGGCCTAAAAGTAAGAAATTGTTTGAAAATAAATGCTAGATTTTTCGGAATTTGTACAATTATTTTTTTGATTTTGTCAGTTTAATACCTTAGGATATACTTTTTTCAGCTATAATCTAAAATCCCTTTAAAACACCACCTTCAATACTTTATTTTTTCTGCCCTTTTCTGAATTCTACATCCCAGTGTCCAATAAACAGTCACCAGCTACTGACACCCACTGTTAGGTGTTTCACAAGCACCATCTTCAAACAGATGTCTTTCCTGAGCCAGGGTTTAAATAGGAATTTTAGTTACTATTATATTTAGAAGCTCCCAGCTTTTGTGACCAATCTACATATAGACAGGAAAATATTTTTTTCTTAAGGTGTATGTATAATATAATGCAGATTTTGTTTTCAAAGTAGGGAAAAAAAAGAATTTGGCTGTTTCTTTTCTGTATTTGAAATGCCTGTCCTTTAGAAATTTTGAGAATTTGGAGAACACTTCTTTCATGTCTCATGATTCTGAAGAAAATGGGAGGGCTTCTCTGTTGTGAAGTCAGTTACAGTAATCAGAATTACTCCTAAATATTACAGGCCTTGCATGAATGGAGAGTCTGCAGTTCTCTGTAACACCCCTTATCAACTTTTGACATCTTCATATCCAACTAGATGCTTTGAAGCTCCAAAAGGAGGCAGGGGAGGAAGAAGGTTGTGGCAGTTCATAGGTGGTACAGTGCACACATTACAGCAGTTTGGAGATACAATAGAATGGATCTCTCTTCAACTCCTTTCTATTGATTTTCTACTTTTATGATATTGTCTTGTCCCTTATAATCCATTCCTTCTTTTTAATTATTCACCCTTCATTAGTACGTATCTCGGCTGGTAAAAAAAGAGACAAGAGAATTGATTGGCATGACACCCCTGAGGCATTTAAACCAGTCTGTTGCCTCCAGACTGGCAGCCTGTCATAAGCTTAATGTTTCATGCATAGAGAACATAATAGCACTATAAAAACAACACCTAAGTTCATCTGTTGGCAGAAATGCAGCTTTGCTAAGGCTGCTGTAAAATTGAGTGGGAAGCTCTTTGGGAAGACAAAATTGACCAATAATGTTAAATTTAAATTAAGGCCAACGTTCTCCAGGAATATACAAAAAGGCAGAACAAAACAAAAACTTAAGGGGAAGGAAGAGCACAACAGGAATACAGAAAGGATATTTCCCCCAAGCTTGAATTGGTAGTGGAGGATTGTATAAAATCAGGTACGTGAAGTAACATTCTGCTAAAGTGTACAAAAAAAGTTCTAACTCTAAACAATGTAGTTTAATAATAGCATGAATTTTGCGAACATGAAGTTTTTGACTATCAGAAAAAAATGTAGCATGATCTAGAGAGATGAACCCACAAAGCTCCATTATTATTTTTCCATATGTGATTTCCAGTATTTTTTCAATCTGCCTATAGTTTTGCCTTTTGATTTACAAGGGAAATACAATTTGAGGTTTCAATTTACTCACCATTTGAGGATTATATCAAGCATAAGTGATGATCAGAGCTTTACAAATTTGCAACAGAATGCTTTATAGCATCAGATTGATGACTTGGTGTTCTTCGGTCTATACCTGTTATTCAATCACTTATCAAAGCACTACGTATCTAATATGAATAAGGAGAACATGTAACCGCAATGGAAGATAATGCAAGTGACAAAATGCCAAAAGTTGTATGTTGCTGGCATACAAAGGACTTTAGACATCAATTTACATAAATAATTTCAGTGTAACTTGGAAGGCAAGTTAATTTATAGTTGATATAATAATTTCATTAACATTTTACACATTCAAAAGATAAACCTCAGAAAGAACAAGACGATGAAGTAACATGTTTGTAAATGTGTTTGTAATCTCAAGGTGTTTGTAATTCTGACAAATACAAAAGCTTCCAGGCCTGCTCTGCTGTGGGGAGAAGAAACAATGGGCCAAGTCATCCGCAGCTATTATGGAATGGGATAAATGCTGTCCCAGAATTTTCTGCCTCTGTTCCTGTGTAAAAGCAATGTGGATAGTTGGCTTGTATATGGGCAGCTTCAGATGGATTTCACCTCCAGTAATTTGAATAAAACATGGTGTTTCACACCAGAAAGAATTATTTGTTTCGTTTTACAGCCATAGGGTACTGCAGAGTACTCATGGGATCAGAGATTTAGTAACTGCGAATTCTTGCGCTGATAAAATATCCCAGTTATTTTTGTGAGACATTATTTGTATTTTTGATTATGCCATCTAAATGTGCTAACACCTCAGTCAACACTGCAGAAAATCTAGCTCTATCCGAAGATTTTTACGTCAGCATTCAGCAACTACAGTTTCTGCCATATGATGAGGGTACTGAGATGTTTGAAAACTGTTATCACTTATGTCCAGTGAAGTCAGTACTGAGAGAGAATAAAAGGAAACCTGCTGCCTCTGAATTCTCTGACACATTTTTACTGTTTTTTTTTTTTTTTCTTTTAATGAGATTAAGAGCAGAAGAGCAGAGCATGTGTCCTCAGTAGTTTTGCTTGTTCTTACGTATATTATTGATGTAGCACCTTTTATATTTTTCTGTAATAATGTTCTAGGCTTGGAAGACAATTGGTTCACCCACTTGATGTTGTTTGAGATGCATATGCTTACAGACATCATAAATCTTGCCAGTTTTTTTCCTTCATCCTGTATGGAGGATGAAGAAGCCTCTTCCATGTAGGCTTCTTCCAGCAGTGCTGGTCTTATCATCAAGCCTCTAATACTGTCACTTTTTTGGTAGGGAAGAAACAGACACATTATGGAGGTTAGGAGTCACCATCAACAAAACATATTTATGGCAGTTGAAGTACAGTATGTAGAGGAAATTTTCACTTTCATATGTTGTAATGACCCTATTATACTAAAAAGAATATCTTAAAAGTGTAGAGATTTTTAGTATCCTAAAGAGTTTCAAAACCTATTATGCAACTGGATAGAAGAGCAATATCTCTTAGTATACTTGCACTGTCCAGCTGCACTGAAGACAATATCTATTGCTTGAAAGTTTTTTTAAATTTACAAACCTGCTTGTATCATGTGCAATAATGAACATACAGTGCACTTTGGAGCAAGGAACTGTTCAGTTTCCCTTGACTTTAAAAATGTAAATGAAATTATCACAAATTATATTAAATGAGCACATCTACACTACACTAATGAAAGACAGTTTGATGCTTGGAAAAAAAAATCCAGTTAAAAGAACTATTTTGTTAAGAGAGTTGATAAGTAAGCTTGACCATATATTTAAAGTACTGCTTAATTAATTTCTTCTTTGTATACAGCAAACAATGCTATACAACACATTACAATCTCTCTAATTCTCATGAATCACTTGGAGACTTATACAGGCTTACCAAATTTTGTGAATTAACAAATAAATGAATGGGCGTAATGAAAAGCCAAAGTTACTGTCCCACAGTGTTTATTATTAGCAGTCATCTGTGCTGAGAGGAGGACTGAAGGAGGACTGTTCTGTAGACTGACAGTTTGTGACGATGCTTTCACATTTTCAATATATAATTTAAGGTATTTACTGCATACTTATTCAGATTTGGTCCTTGCTTACTTTAATCCTTTCCTGTTTAGTGAGTGACATGGATAAATCAGAATATTTGTCCATTTGATTTTAGGAAGTGAATATAAAAGAAAAGTATTTGTGGTAAATTGAAAAGAAAGACAAATGTAACATGGAGGAACAGTGTGCTAAACGTATTGAAAAATGCTTTATGTAAAAACTGAAAGTGACAGCTTTCACTACCCTGAAAACATGGTACTAAGTGATGTCTGGGGATCAAATACACATTATTCAGTCCCCTAGGGCCTAAGATGGTTAAGAAGAGTAAGTCTGTGCTCAGCCTCCAGTACCAAATAATAGTATTTCCACTCAGCACTAGGTCTAATCACAATATAAATGCCAGTGAACATTTAAGTGCTCTTGATAGTTAAGGTGCAACCACTGCTGACTAATATTATGGGAGATGCTGTTTACCAACTGGGGCTGCTGTGTCACTTCTTGCTTTTCCCATTAGAAAGGATTCATATGACCTTTTCTTTGAAGAATATTAATTCATGCTGTGTTTCGAAAATGTTTTTGAGATGAGACAGAGGAAATCCAGTCTGGTTGAAGAAGCACCTTTGAAAGAGCAAGTTTTCTGCCATCTTCAGGAAAGCAGCAGAGGCTGCTGCTTCTCCTCAAATTAGAAGTCAGCAGGCAAAGAAAGCACCCACTCTCTTTTGCTTTATCATTCACCGTAAGGCTTCAAACGTTCTAGCAACACCATGATTTAAAATCAACGAAAGCGATTAAGGAAATTGTGTGTAGTATTAATACATATTCAGGGGTTTGAAAATGCACAATTAGAACCTGGGGAGCCAATTCTAAAAAACTAGGGATTATTGTCATTTTAGAAACTTTTATTTGCTTCTTTTCCCTAATGATGTTTATATTTACCTCAAGAGATAATTTTATAGGAAAAAAAAAAACAGCAAAATGATCTTGTGACCATGGCAGTAGCAGTTAAAACAGGCACTGTTCCAGCAAAATTCTTGCTTGATTCTGAGAGTTTGTAGTTTTGAAAAAAGAAAAAAAATCATTTGAGCAAAATCTAAAAATAAACATATTCGTGTGAATTTTATGAACTTTGAATCTGCTTCTCATTCCTTAGAAGCAATAACATAGGATTAATTTCAAAATCTTCAGCTACTTCTACCACTTAAGCAGAAAAAAAATTCTGAGCTCATTCAATCATACAATTCAGCAAAAGATAATTCAGTGTTGCTGTAAATTTGTGAGTCTTCATAGATTGTGAGGAACTGGAGGAAGCTTGAAGAAATATCTCTTCTGCAAATAAGAAGATAAAAGCTTTTTTTTTATTTCTTTAAAATTCCTCTGGATGTCAAATGTAATCAGAAATGTCTACATTAATTTTACTTTTTAAATGTATAAATGCATTGAATTTTAGAGCCTTTGCTGCAAGTTGGGAGCACACAGAATACAATAAAATGCCATAAATAGCACATTCTTAAAGATTTTTTTTTCCCATTTTTGAACTTATTTAACACAAATTTTTGTTCCCCTAATTGTTTTGTGTTTTTTTTTTCCACACATTCATATACCCAAATTATAGATAAATAAAATATTCTGAAATCCTCATTTTTATATGCATAAATTGTGCAATTTTTAAGGAAATAACACCATAAGGCTATGAAATGTGACAGCTGACAATAATGCCAAAAAATCAAACCTCCAAAAGAAAATGCCAACTTCTAGTGCAAGGTAAGAGCTTGAACTTCAGTTTCAACTAATATAGACGTCTGGGAGGAACAAGATTTTAAATAAATCCTGCTTTCTTGTGATACTCTGATGAGGTATAATTTCAGTATCTCAATGCTTGTCTAAATTCTGGCAGCATGTTGCTTATTTTGTCCCATAGTCGCAGTATTAGCATTCACCGCCCCCTCCCTAATGGGGTTTACATTGTAAATAGTTTAGAATTGACTCTGTTACAAAATTCCCCAGCCTTAAATTGAAATTTTCAATAATATTTTTTTTCTCCTGAGAAAAAAGATATTATTTCTCTTTCTTCCTAGATAGGAAAATAAATAAGAAGCAGTGAGAGTTGGAGTTCTGATCTTAATAATTGGTGTTTCTTTTTTTTTTTTTTTATTAATAGCAGAATAAGATAATTGTCTTGTAATTTTAATGAATGAAGGAGTCTGTGCAATTAAGAAATAGTAGTAAAGGATCCTTAAATCATAGAAAAATGTGTGCCAGATTCTGCCAGAATGATAATTTGGGGGTGGTAATGCTAATGTCAGGATGCAGCCAAACTCTTTAATTATAAAGTTGGAAGGTATGTGTTTCTGACCAAGCTGCACTTGCTGCAGCTGTGCAGACCTTGCACCACTGAACCTTCTTCATGCAAAGAGGAGAAGGTGATGAGGCAGCTGTATGTATTTTTTCAGCCTATGAAATAAAGGAAAGCATTTCAAAGCCTGCGTTCCCAAAAAGCCAGGCCAGTTAAGAAAATACTTGATTATGGCTTGTTCTCTGGCTTTTTAATATCTTAGGTTCTTTTTTTCCTCATTTCCTTGTGTAGAGGCAGTTCTATAAACAACAGATTCCACCTCAGCAGCTTTGCTGCTATTTGAAAGGTGAGTGAACTCTCTAATTAGAGGAACACAATTTCTACTTGCTGCTCCTCAGCATGGCTAGGGAAAGCAAAAAGTAAACAGAGCACAGGTGCCTGGTCACACATGTGATCTATGATGTGGAGCATTATAATGAGAAGAGAGCTGGCTTGCAAGGGAAATGTTCTGGCTCTTTTAATTACACCTCGTGCATCAAGCTGTAGTTCTGTTGTCAGGGAAACTCCATTGCTTTTTTTTTTTTTTTTTTTTTTTTTTTTTTCCCTGAATAGCTGCCAACATGAAGTCCCATACGTTGCATGGAGACAACCCTGGGAAGGACCAGTTCTTCTCCTTTGGAAAGTACTTCAGAGGCCACCCAAGGGATGGGTAACATCTCAGCTACTTCTCCGTTGTTTAAATGTACTAGAGCAGTCTCTCCATTCTCATCCTACTACCTCGAGTGCATTAGACTGAAGTGGGGAATTGCAGTGTGGTTTTTAATGTATTTTATGATATCAAATCTCTTTCACTTTCTAGGTCTCAAATCAACTTTCTGCTGTTGTTTTCTCTACTTGTCCATGTTCACTTTCCCTGTGCCCTATGGCTGATGAGAAAGTTCCTCTTTTCTAAGAGACAACTATCTGGGAAAGTCATGAAGATCTGAATTCAGTCTGCAGTGACAATAGTATCATTTATGAATGGAGAGTCCTGCCTGTCTAACTTGCTGCCCAATGCTTTCATATAGCTTATAATGCATATTGTAAAATGCATAACATATACTGCATAATACAAAATGGCAATAGAGAAATTTGTAGCCATTTACAGACTACAAAAGTGGTCTGTAAATGAGAATGAACTACTTTATATGATAATTTATTTTTTTTAAACCTTTGTTCAAAGTTCACAGTAGACCAATTGTCTTGTGATTCTCCTAACCAGTAGAGAACCAGTGAGAAGTAAGTTAATTCATTGCTCTTTCCGAGCTAGTTGCATATTCAAAAGTAGACATGAGAGAACTTAAAGTATTTTTTCTATCATGGGAGTATGACTCATGCGCTTTTATCTGTACTCATTCTCTTGCCAATAGTGTTGTTAAGTCTTCCAGAGAAAGAAGATGACTATACAAATAAATCTGAAACTTTATTAAAATGCTCATGTTCATTTTAATAAATAATATAATCTTTAAATCTTAAGTGCAAGGGGGAAAATGGTATTTTTTTATTCAGTATCTTCTGCACTTCACAGTAGAAAAGATATCTGGAGTATTAAGCATTTTAAGCCATCATGGAAATATATCTGGCAATGCAGTTTCCTCTGAGGTACAAGATAAAGATCTTTGACCTGCTAGTTAGAGGCCTGCCATAGTCCGGATGCTCCATTCCTTTGCATAGCAGTTGCAGGTCTTGTCTGCATTACTCATGTAGTTTATAAGATATTCAAACAGTCTAGTCTTATGTGTAATGTTTGGTGTACTGTAACTGTATCTAAGTTGACCTTTTGCCAGCAGTATTCAGTGAGGAAAAAAAAAAAAAACCACCAACATTTCTATTCCCAACTCTGAAATGGCATTTGTAAAACTTCTGTCTTCAGCTGTTTTTCAGGCCTGATCTCTCTTGAAATGTATTTATATAGGTATGTTCTAAAACTGATTCTTTATCTGGAGGGGTCTTACTGGGAGATAATTTTCTTTATTTAATGTGCACTACACTGTCATCAGTGAGAAATCCCAGGCTGCATTATCTTCAGATTAATGTAAATACTGGGCACTTAACTACTGCCAAGTAAGTCTTTATTCATGGAACGTCTCTGTGCTGTACCTCATACAACACTTTCCATGAGAGGCAAGTCATTTCTGGGGAGTATTTGGCATGTATAATCATGTACATTATTGGAAACCTGCCAAATATGCCCTTTGTTCTTACCTTAGGTGTTGTTCATGGACACTTTCTTGGAAGAATTGTAGAAGTTAATTTTATTGGCAGAGAAGCTGTTGGTTTAATATCTTTCAAGAATATTTTAAGATTACTAATACAGTGAAAGTGCTCAAGAAAATATTAATTCAAACTGTGTAAAATTAAATCAATAGAGGTTTTGTTTTTACTGTTTACTGAAAATGGGTCATGATAACTAATATATTTATCCTGAATAAGTGTCCTGATATCTGCAATTAAACTTAATTTACTTGCATTCTCAATTTTATTGCTATAGCAGTGTTTTTTTTTTTGTTGTTGTTTGTTTGTTTTTCTGAAAAAAAAAAAAGTGTCAAGTACTTACGCTCCTCTAACTTATACATTAATCTGGGCATAATTAATGCATTTTGTCTTGCTTTGTTCAGAATTTGTTGGAACTTTAACATTTTTTCAGTCACCTCTGAATATCTTTATGGGAACAGAGTAGAGAAGAGTGGACTAGGATAGTTCACTTGGAAGGGATCTTCAAAGATCATTGAGTCCAACTGCATGAACATTTTAGAGCTAAAGTTAGGGTTTCTGAGGGCATTTTCCAAATGTCTCTTGAATGCTAACAGGCATGTGACAAAACCATCTCCCTAGGAAGCCTATTCCAGTGTTTGACCACCTGTATGGGAACTGCTGAGTCACGACCTGAACCTCTGATTGATCACCTGAGGCGAGCAATGAGTCAGCCAGAGGAGCACAGGTGAAGGCAATTCACCTGTGCTACTGGATGGGGTGGAGCCTGGCTCCACTCATCCTAGACTTATTTAAGAGCTGGCTACCAGTGGGGGAAGATCTTGTCTAGAGATCCCCTCTTCTGGTGTTTTTTGTGGGTGAGCCAAGCATATGAGTAAGTTCTCCATTTATTCTCTCTTGTTATCTTAGTCTACTTTGCCTCTCTTGTTCTTTTTTGTGATTATAGCATCTTAATATCCATTGATTATACAACCACCTCAGAAATGAACATCTCCATTCAGGTAGGACAGGGTTTCCTGTCCCCCTACACCTCATCACCAATTTGTTGCATTCTACTTTGAGGTTTTTTTCTGAATAGCAAAGTCCTTCCTAGTCTTTATGTTACAGAACACATAACTAGGGAATCCTTCCTTGCTAAGTTTTCTACTCCAAAAGTCATAGTACTTGTAACAGAAAAAGTGGTTCATTGTAAAAACCTGATTGAAATTGGCATATACCCAGGAAGTACGTAAGGAGTCACCCTTTTCTGATCCCAGAGGTATACACGAGTACATTTAATATACTGAAGTTGCAGAAAAATTAGTATTTTTTCTTCTTTACATCTAACCAGCACAACACCGTCTTTTCTGCCATATTGTTTGCATGTTATCTCCTTATTAAGTTACTTGTTATTTTCATTAAAAAGAAATCTGTTCTTTTAGTATTTTAAATAAGTGATAGCACATAATTGTTTCTTCATAGAAACATCTTCCAGGGATATTTAATGTTATGGAAAATCTTCTGGAGTAATGTTTGAACATTCACTTTTACTGTAACATTCCGTTCTATAAAAAGTGAACTTTATATTATAAATTGTAAAAAAGAAGAGATGACAACTGTTTTCCATATGATGAGAGCACTGAATGATGAAATGTAGAACCGCTTGCTGATGTTGGGTAATTTTCTTATGAACCTCTTAAAAATAGCACCACAGCTTAAAAAAAAAAAAAAAAAAAAAAAAAAAAAAAGTATTGCAGTACTGCACCGTTGACTTTGCAGAAGCTTTTCATTTTATTGAAAATTATTCTCCCACACAGTTGTCTATGTCCCAAATAAAAACAAAACAAAACAAAAAAAATCACTGCTGGAGGAAAAAATGACTGTGAGTTTAACTGGACTGTAGTTTATAACACATAGATGTTGAACAGTATTCTTTGTGTGAGCTCTTATTCCACCGCAAATACAGAGTAGTTTAAAGAAATTAGGGTAGGAAAACCCTTCTATGTTACAGAGGAAGAAATGCACACAGACTTCTTACACTGGAGTAGCTGACACACTGTAAAATTACAGTCTAGCTTTTTCCTGATAACTCATGTCATTATTTCATGTAGACATTCATGTAGCCAGTCCTCTAGTTGCTCTGTATCACAGTAATTTCCAGTTCAGGCTACGAGCCTTACTTATTGAGATTTATGGCCATTGATGTAGCTCCACTTACATATTTAAGAATGTTGTATGACTAGAGTATGTAGGAATGATAAATCAGGCCACAGTAGGGGTGATACAACACTGTGATGTTCATCTAACAGAATATTACTGTGTACAGAAGGCCAAATAACAGATACAAAACCTAGAAGAAACAAACAAGCTTGTAAAACTTAACTTTCCAGTCAGGATATAGTTGTTGTCTGTATTATATGAGAATCAATTAATGCTAACTGCACAATTAAATCAATCATAGATGAACTACTTAATTAAGTCTTAACTGCACTTTCATTCCATCAGTCTGCTGATGGTGATATTTCTCCTTCTAATAAGGAATACTGTGTGGTCAGAATGTTTCTTGGGCTCTTTGGTAGCCTCTAACAATGATGGTATCTCTGAAGCATACCACAGGCAGTATGTGAGTAAGCCTTCTTTGCGCACCTGAGCCCCAGCAAAGCTGATTTAGTACATGAAGGTCTGGGGCTCTGCAGTAGAATTTGCAGTCTACCACTGTAGGACTCAGTTGTTCCAAAACTGAGTTATCTTACTGTCTTAGACAGTGAAGCTCTTCCAGTGTCACTGAGACATCTGTTAAGATGTGCATAAGAGGTTCAGAGAGGTATGGCAGAGCTAAGAGAAACAATTTAGCAGAGGATGGTGCTCAACGAGATTTTCTGGAAATGAGCAAGGAAGGAAGTGAAGCAGCCTTCCAGTGGGCAGCAACGCAGCTCTTATTGTTATGAATTCAAGAAAAAAGAAGAAATAATAATTACAGGGACTATCCGTAGAGAACTGAGAGGACCTCTAAGTTAAGCACTATGCAGAGTGGATGGACCTGTCTGATTTAAATAGAGCTATTCCTGAGCAGTGTGGCGCTGAGTCCTCACATCTATTGTGAGAGTGCAAGATTGACGCATGGCAGCAATCTGTGCAACCTATTTTGTCCCCTTGCATAATGTTACAATCTTTAAATACAATTTTTCCTAACATTACCTAAGAGTAGTTTTACTTATTACTTTCCATGAATGAAAGTATGTATTTATTCAACAAGTGCTATAAATTGAGAAGAACAAGAGCTTGTTCACTGAGAGAAGAAGACGGGTGAAGAAGAGTAGGAACACAGATGGCAAACTCTACACCTCTTTAACACAAATTTCTAACAAAATGATTCCTGAAGAAACTGAAAACAATCACACAAAACCCAAAGTATAAAAACAAATAAAACCAACCAAACAGATTTGCTCATACGTAATTTTTGAACCATTGACAAGTTAATATGAAATCAAAGAGCTTCCAAAACTAAAATCAAAACTTTAATATACACTGGAGTGGTTGTTTTTTTATTTTTTTATTTTATGATTGGCAGTATTCAATGCAACCATTGACAACTTAGTAGATCCTTTGTGAACTGGATTAAATGTTATTTTAAGATTCAGCCTCGTGGAATAATGCTGTTTATGCCAAACTGCTGAACTCCTACATCGAAAATGTTTGGATACTTTGTAACTTATTTACATGCAGGTTGATATCTGATATGTACCATTTTGTGGGCTTCTACAACACTGTGTTCCTGTAAAAATGTTCTATTTTCTGATATTTTCCAATTCTGCCTGTTCTCACCCTATTCCTCATTGACAGTCCACCACCAATTAAGCTTCATGGCCAGTACTATACATGAAAACTAAAATACATATAAGTAAATAACTTATTTATTGAAATATACCATGTCAAAATTGCCAGAATTCATACTAAGTTCAGGCAAAAATTAAGTAAAAGTTTCAAGTTTCACCTGGAATGAAAATGAAGCATTTTAGGAAGGGAACAAACAAATGCTTAGTAGTTTAGAAAATGCTAAAATGAGATGGACACTTCTATAAATAACATTAGCAACATATGGAATGCTGATGTATTTTCATATAAATTTGTAATCAAAGACAATTGCTATGTGTGGAATTGCTCTTGACTCTCATTTTTTATTCTCCATTCAAGGTAAGACTTTTAAGGGTTGTTCTCATTCTTCTGATACATTTGCACGTTGCACAGACTACGTAGGTACCTACTGATCCACTACAACCTTGTAATAGACTTGTCAAGGGAATTTTGAGTGAAAATTTTCTCTATATTTTTGGAGTGTGTCCTGATTACTACTGTGGTGTTTTTTTTTTGTTTGTTTGTTTTGTTTTGTTTTTTTTTAATTAATTTATTATTGTACAAGAAAAGCACCAAACATTTCACTAAAATGAAGAATCAATGCGTAACTGACATTAATGAACAGGGTGAAAAACACATCTTTTTCCATTTTGTCAAAGACAATGTTACTGTTTCCAGCCACATTCTAGTCATAAATTTCAACTTTCTGTTTAAAGTAAGAAGTGCAAGCTTTCAGAAAATTGCAATCCAGATTTGCAATGAGAACGAGACATTTTTGTAAAGTGCAATTTGCAAACCTAAAACTGTTGTTCTAATCAATGGAAAACAGAGATGAAATTGACTTTAAAAATGAATTTTTATCTATTTTTGTTTAGAATTTTATGGAAACACAAAGGAAACTAGATGAATTGGAACAGAAAACCTTCTAAACAGTAATTTTTCTCCATTGTTTTTTTTTTTTTCTTCCTGCTTTTGACTAGATTAAATGCAGGGAAATAAAGCACACTTGGAGCACATTTCCTCACTTCCACATCTGCATCTGTCCAGGTTTCCCTGAGAAGTACAGGCTACTAAAAATGATAATGTTTTTTATCCAACAACATATTAAACTTCTATCTACTTGAGGCAGATCCGTAGAATACAGAAGCAGCTGGATCCAGCTAAGGCAGGGGGGTGGGTTGGGGGAGGGTGACAAGCAGGCAATTTTTGTGGCTTCTGTAGAAGCTGTAACAATAGTGTGAGACTATCCTACAGGCCATTTTCACTTTATCTTTTCTCCTGGGCTACATATCTTTCTCCTAATATTATCGTAATTTATCACACCTTTAAGATTCATCTCGCTGGCACAATGCTTTTAGATCATGGACCTTACATTCATAATTGATTCTTCAATGGGTTATCTGTGGCTTCTTTTTCATAGGGTACCCAAAAATTTAGAATTCGATTCCTTGACTTTCATTCTTCTTCATGCTGCTCTCCAAAAGGGTATCTGACAATTTCTGCTCATTGATTTTTGTGCTATCTATACTCATTTTACAGCTATACTATGTGATTTTACTAAAAAATAAGGGCTAAACCTTTTCTTCTAACTTAACTTGTAAATCAGAGAAAATATGTTATACTTGGTGAAGACCACTAGCTTTAGCTTTTCAGGTGAAAGTTAACAATTTGCATCAAAACCAGCTCTGCTCACTTTTGCAGGCATTTGTAGCTACTATTTTTGTAAAAGAAACTGCCAAGGATAGAATGTTGTGTTGCAAGCAGTGAATGCACGCAAACAAAAATTATATTTTGCCTATAATTCTAGATTTCCTACTTCTGGAATGTACCACTTGCTAAGGACAGGCAATAGATAGACATACAGATGCAATAGATCAGTAGGGCAATAAATAATCCCTGAACCGAGGGATCTTCTCCCAAGGAAGATGTGCTGATCTACTGTGAAGTTTATAAAACACAGGTAATTTTTAGGCCTTGCTTTTTGCTCTAAGGGTAACCTGATGTAATATGGTCTCACTATGCTAGGATCTCATGACATCTGAGGCTGCAGGCCAGGAGCAGTGAGGGGTGTGTTTGGGAGGAGTTTGCTGTTGCTCCTTCTGCCACCACTGTTTCCTCCAGCAGTCAGTGCAGTGGCCTTTCTTAGTTTGAGATGTGAAAAAAGTGCAGTGTTATCTCCCTTAAATTGTTGTTGTAAGTATACAGATCATTAGCCTCTCTTTAATTTGTCTCTTAAGAAATTCAGTATTTTGCTGGATTCTCATTAATACCTAAAAATGCATCAAGTGCAATTTTAAATATCAAAGAGGAAAGATTATTTCTCTCTTCCATATAAATAACATGTTTCTTGGCTTTTTAGGACTTTGTTCTGTGTCCATTTTAAGTTCCATGCATCATGTTCTTTGTGGAAATAATTAAATGATTTATCACCTTATCATCTGCGGTGACACTTTTTTGTGTTTCTTCTTCTGAGTAATGCAGGAAGAAATGTCTGATAAGTGACATTCTTTACTTTGACAAAATCAAAATCAGAGTGGTAAGTTAGCTGGAATTACAATAAGACAGAACACCAGGTGTATCAGCACACTCACTTCTTTTACTCACTTATATTTCAGTCTTATGCACTGTAATAAGTATTAATTGAGTAAAGTATTTTTAAATACAGTAATGTGAATGAAATTGTACAGGTAACTGCCACTTAGATTACTGAGTATCATTAATTGTGCCAAAGTTTACAAGCATGAGACTGCATTTAAGATTAAACATTTGTCATTTCAAATATAATTGTTTATTACTGCTTACCTTATGGAAAAACAAAAGCTATACTAACTTTATTTTGGCTGTTTATTGGTTAGTGTGTATATAGTATATGGACATAACATCAAATATAAGACGTTTAATTAAACCCACTGCTGTGTGATAGGAACAATGTCCTATTAATAGATAATGAACATTTTCTGTAGTTGAAATGATAGATCTTGAACTTTTAGAGCAGATGTCACAGACTTTTAAGAGATAAAACTGTGTTAATCTCAGTTTGTAATAGAATCATTCCAGCTATCCAAAATCAGAGAAGTAGAAAAAATTGAGAGTAATGTCCCACAGGATTGTGTAATTAGTAACACCTGCAGGCTCTCACTTCTTCTCTGACTTTATGCTAACTTTCTTCTAGTCTACGGTCTGCAGCAAACCTGTGATAACTGGGGAAAAAAAAGGTGTCTGGTTGGAGTTTCATTGTACAGACATCTCAAGGACAGAGGTAGAGTAGTTTAAACACCAACTCTTGCTCAGGGCTATGCCTCAGGGTGCAGCTGAACACTTTAATTGCACTAGAAACATTTTCAGATACTGTCTTTAAAAATAGGGTAACAGCCTGTCCTAGTTCCATATTTCATGATCTCTCAGCCATTTACCACACTAAGCAATGCTAGTAGATCTTATAAGCACTGGATGCTTCCACAGAACATGAAAAAATCTCTAGTGAAACACATGAATTTTCACTTTGGATAACCAGCCTGTGCAACTGAACATGATAAACCAATATTAACATGCCTTAGAAGGTAAAAAAGTTCTCACATAATGAAACTAAGGAATTACAGCCTATGAATTAGCTCTATAGTGAGGTCAAGGGACCTTATTCCATTTCATTCCCTTCTGAAATACACAGCTTTGAAACTGAGCTTTTGCAAATACGTACAGATGAGCTTCCTGAAATGATCAACTGACTGCCTAAGATTCAGTTGTACTGTGTTTATATTTAAATTCAAGCTTTATTATTGTTCCATAACGTATTTCTGAATTTAATTCATGAATTCTTTCGGTGGCATGGCTGTTTAGCACACTTGCAAAATTGACCAAAGCTTTCTTTGGCCTTGAAACTAATGGGAAGAGGGGGTGCTGTCATTTTCAGATCAAATAGTCACTAGGGTATTTTTGTTTGCTTTGTTGTGTTTTGTTTCTGCTCCTATTTTTGCTTTTTTCTATTATTTCAGCATAGAAGTGTGTTATGTCTTATGGAATTATACTCAGAATATAAAAAGTTAAGTCCAGTCATTGTAAACTTACTGAAGAAATTAGCATAGCTTATGTCAGAAAGAAAGTTACATAAAGATTTATTAAACCAATGCTACACCAAATTTTGACGAAATACAAATCACTTATCCTGTTTAAGATGCAGCATAGTAATTTTGTTGGAATTGTGGTACTCTTCATTCTTAAAGGATCATCAAATGATTCAGGTTGCTCCGGAAGTAATGCCTCCTATTTTATTATGTTGGCCAATGACATCAGAGACAATGTTGGTGGTACGACTGTAGATGTCGAGTCTTCACACCAATGTTCTGTTATGCTTTGTTATTGTGTAACAGATGGCAGCAGAGAGGCAGTTTAGCAGAATAGCATCTGACATGGAAGTGAGTATGAAGATAAGGTGTGGAATTGAATTCCTCCATGAAAAAAACTGCACCCACTGACATTCAGTAACAATTGCTGAATTTTTATGGAGACCAAAAAGTGGATATGAGCACAGTGAAGCAGTGGGTGTTGCACTTCAGCAGCAGCAACATGGAAAGACAGTCACATTATGGAAGGCCATGCACAGCTATTGTAATATCATGAAATGAAAAACGTCTCAATTATCTCATCTGTGCAAATTGGTTAACAGTGGTGGCTATGTTGAAAAAAGTGTTTTGTAGCTGAGAATTTGCTCTAGCAAATAGTGTTATTTTGCTCTGTTGTAGTTTTCATGGAAATAAACAAGAGGCATTATTTTCAGAGCAACCTTTGTATACCTCAATAATACTGGAAGAGCTGAATCTAAGTTGAAAGTATGTTTGTATTTCTGCTGGTATGTGGAGGCTGTTACTGTGAGACTACTGCTGGCCATCAGGGCTTTCTACTAGAACTACCTAACAGATCAGACCTGCAAAAAATGTCCTTGCCATTTCCATGTGCACAGAATCTGTTCCACCTGAACTCTGGTTAACTAATTTCAGAAGAAGAGCTGTGTCTAAACTTTATGGATATTTTTAAACTTCATTGACAAGGTCAGTATGTACAGAAATGCCTTTTCCTTCCTAACAGATTTTCTGTGAGGAGGCTTGGGGACAGGAAGCAGCTTGTTTCTTGTGATTACTGCTGCTCTACTCTTGTGAAAAAGAATACTGCAGTCGTATGTTGCCTGAGCCATGAGATCTACATACTGTATCTGTCTACTTTCAAAGCACCTATTGCTACATAGAGGTATGTTTACTCTGCATGCAGTAAGTATATTGGTAGTGAACTATGCTAAGATGAGAAAATGTGCTAAAAGAACAAGAGATTCAACTGAAAAGGAACTGCTTAATAAAATTTCTACTTTAAGATAGCGGCAAATTACGGCCATAAAATTCTCCAAAAAGGTAAATAGGTTTAATTTATGGAGAAGTTAAAGGACGCTCAAAGCTCAAGATGATTTTATGAAATATACTCCATCTCATTTTTAAAAACAAAGCAAAAAAAAACACACACAAAAATGTAGCTAGGCTACACTTCATTAAACTGTATACTTCATAACTCTCACACGTATATGGCAGTTTCTGTTCTGCTTCTTAGAGACTGTTTAATAGTGAAGCGCCATAGGAAAGTCTCCCATTATGAAGACTTCATTATTTTTTCTAGTGACTGTGCCAGTGCATCATAAAATAGCATAATAATTAAAAACTAAACTAGTGTCAGTAGAAGAAAAATGAATGAAGAATTCACTGATGCAGAATATCTTTATTTAGTGTTTATTACCTTACTAATTCATAAAACCGTTACAATGGTTATTGCTATCTTCATTAAGTATGTGAACTCGCAAGGTGATTAACAACAGTAAGTACAAATAAAGATCAGGAAATTAATAACCAGGATGATGAAAACAGCTTTTAAAATCTGGGATTATTTATCTTTCCAATTTTAAATAAATAATAAAAGAGGAAAAAAACCTATTTTTACTTCTGCATTTTATTTCTGCTAATTATTGCACAAATTACATTGAACACATTGTAAAGAGAAATGGATAATTACTCAAAAGCAATTAAAGATTCTAAGTCTGTATAGTAATTATGATTATTTTCTTTGGAAAATGAGAGTGCCATTTATCTTTAATGTATGCTATGTAATTAAGACTATATGCAGTTATCTTATCATCCACTTCCAGTGGGGATTGTTTTTTTAAATATTTGGCAAGAGTGAAAGTAGTTGTGTACAGTGGGACACTCTTATAAGTAAAGAATGTTTTAAAGTAAAGAATGTTAGTCATAACTTCAGTATTCCTAATCTGCAGTTTCCTAATTTGTTTATATTTAGTGACTTCCGACATGACTGACCTAGTATTAGACCTGACAGTCACTTCTCTTGCTCTTCTATGTCTCTATGAATTCTCTGTATTTTACTAAATTCCTCAGCTTCTGTTGATCTATTTAACTGTCCCAGCCAAGTGTCTACTCATGACTTTGTAAAGCTGAACTTTATGCAGTTTTGCTTAAGAAGTATTTGAAAGATTGCTGTGCAGCAAGAACTGTGCTCCAGTTCTTCATTCCTGAGCAACTTCTATAGTCAGATAAGGAAAGGGGCAAGAAAAAAAGTGGCCTTTCAAAATAGTTATTAATGTTTAAGCTGATGAGTAACTTTACATTGTTCTTTACCCACATAGTTTATCTCCTTCTATGCAGATCTTTCCAGGCTAATCCTTCCCTAGCTTATAGAAAGAAATTCTGCAGCACTAATACTGTTGAATGCAAGAACACACAGAGCTTGACTTCTGGAAGAGGTCACTGAGGGATGTGATCCAATGTGCTCCACATCTACTGGAAATGCAGCTGTAGTATTAGCATGCTTTGGATTGGGTAATATCATTGAATCATATATGGGCAATAAACAGAATAACTCCTAACACCGTGCTGACTTTTCCTGTGGCTCTAAGGTAGTCACAAAAGGAAATATCCAATGATAACTGAGTTCTCTTCCAGTGACACACAGCTTTGCTGCATTAGCAACCTGTTGATCTCATGTGAAGTCCCAACAATGCACTACCCAGGAGCAACATGAACATCCTGAGAGGGTAGACTTTTGTGGAAGTCTCAAAATGGAGAAAAATAATTCTAAATCAGAAGATCTGTAGCTCTTCCTCAATATGATGATCTGACATAAACGGAAGCAGCACATACTCTCTTAATGATTGTGGATGAGATTTCAGCAACACTTTTTTGGGAGTCCACTATGGAAATTGTGAGTTCTCTTGTAAGCTATTACTTGCTCCATTTTTGTTCTTGGAATGACACGGTTTTTCATCTTTAAATAACATATGTTGAGTCCAATTGGGAAGTATTTTGACAGTAAGTACCATACTCTTGATCCTTTATGAAACAGAGTATGGGAATTCTGTGTTGTTCACAGCACCAATTCAAAGGGAAATTGGAAATCACTTTAGCACTAAGCATTTTCAAACCTGCTGCTTCAGAGACTGTCTCTCAACAATAGTGATGAAGAATCACGTTAATTAACAGTTAAGTAACAATTATTATCCCCATGACATCAAAAGACTTCACATTTCTCTTTAAATTTAGTAGATCAGATTATCATTTAAAAAACAACAGTATTTTATAATAATGTAGAGTACCTGCCTGACCTGAGCAAAACAAAATATTAAGTTGAAATTCGAGACCTTGGTTTTTTAACAAGATATCAGCCAACTTTAAGTATGGTTGCTGGACAGAGTCCACCAACAAATAACAGAAAAGGAGTGAATTAAATACTGCCAGGTCACATTCTTTTGGATGACTGACTGAGATGTCTGCCATAAATGTGCCATTTGGAAGTGAGAGAAGGCAAGTAGACTTGTTGAAAGTAGACAAGACAGCCTGTGTCCTACTGCTGTTGAAGAGATGCCTGGGAAAAATGCTGGTGGGTTGTCGCACTCTGCAGAGATCTGCTGCATTGTATCTGTGATTTTGGGAAAGAGTCCAAGAGCAGGAGTAGGGTGAGAAGCCAAGGCCTGACCTGAAAGGGGAGAGCTAAGGGCTTCTTGCAGTTGCATGGAAACAGTGAGCACACACTTTGCCATTGTAGACATTCAGTTGCTGGAATCATCCAGCCATTACAGAAATCCAACCATTGGAGCAGGCCAGCAATTGGAACTGTTGAGCAGTGAGCAAGCATGACAACATGGCTCTGTTTTGGGGACTGATTTTGCATTCAGCAGCAAGTAACGACCTGGAAACAGCTGGAAGAGGAAAGTCATAGTCTTTTCATATCTTGTTGAGCTTTTATTTTGTCAACAAGTATGAAGCCATAAAGCCCAGAGATGAAGATGACCACACATAAATTAGGGCTGCATTCCATGATGTAGTGTATTCTTTATGTAGGTAGTTCTTGGCATATTTATTACTGTGTTACTGTAACTTCCTGAGGTGGGCTTTTTTTTGCTACGGTTCTGAAATGCCCAACACAGCCAAACAGTAAGGCTGTAAATAGAGCCCATGGAACTTTTATTAAATGTACGGCAATGTGAATATTCAAACACAAAAAGTAAGAAATTTATCACCCTGAGTATCTAAGTCATTACTGAAGTAAAATGTTGGGTTATATACTATTTGTCTACTCTATACAAACATCCTAGAGTAGTTATGAAACAAGTGGTTATATGCTGTTTTATTTATGTATTCTGTTAAACAGCGCTCTACAAAGATAGCAAAAAATGTGTATTAGTACTAAATCTAGCCATGCAGTTTAAACAGATTTCTGGATTTCACCACAATGACATTCTATGCAAATAGAATTTAACATAAGTAAAATTAATTTGAAATAAACTACTGCGTCATATAGCAGTTACATATGAACATAATGAAAGTCTAATCATTCCATAGTGAGGCTCTTAACAGATTGTCCTCCAAATGAATGCACTTAATGCTTAACTCTTTCTTTGGCATTACACATCAGAAGTTCAGCATTTCTAAATTTTTAATTGGTATGTATGCCAACCATTTCCAATTAATATATATATATATAGTTAAATAACTAAATCAATGTTTAAGCTCCTTTACCAAAACAAATCCAGCCACATACAACGGCAGTTTGTTAGTGACCCCTTTTCAGAATTTGCTGGTCTTAGCAGTTCTTGATAATTGTGCTCTTCTTGCTTGGATGCCTACAGTCAGTCATTCTATATTCTGATTCAGAAATATAAAACAATAATCTTCCTCTAAGAATATCTCAGTGAAGTTGGATTAATCAAGGACTAAACAGATCACCACTGTAAAGGGAAATTCCATTTTTTTTCAAACGTCTGAGGAGAAACATTTAGCTACCTTGTAAAAAGACTCTTCTTTCATCAGGTTGAATGTTGTTATCAGCAAAATGCAAGAAAGATTAAGGATCCTCTTTTTTTTTTTTTTTTTTGATTTCTTGATTCAAGTCAATCTTTTCTCAGCCAATATTTTGTGGGAAAATATACCTGAGTTTGAATGATACAGACTGTACAAATAACTGTATTATAATAATGAGTTTAAATGGAATCTGAGAAGTTATTTGTCATTCATAAATAAAGTCTGAGAAAGAATCAGAAAGAATATATATCTTATCTTGGAGCTGCAATGGTGCTATTTTTTGTCATTTCACTCCAGGTTAATTAATTCCATATTATATACTAAAGAGAATGAAAGACATATGTCCCTGTGAACTTAATATTTGTCACACTGCTACAAGAAAATGGATTTCTCTAGTTAGGTGTTGATGATATTATTGTGCTACCTACTACATTGTGCTATATCTATTACACATATATAAGCAGTATATTGTGCTACCTACTAGGGGGAGATAGTGTGGTTCCTGTGGGCAACTTCCTGAGGGCTTAATAAGTTCTGATTATGTGCTTGGAGCTGTGCAGCTTTGCTTTAGAACGCTGATAAGTCAAGGTATGAAAATATTCATAGTTTTACTGTCTACATGTATCCAGGAGCCATATGTTGCATGTAGCAGATCACAGAGGAGAAAAGAACTCTTAGAAGTCTTACCATACCCCTCAGGGATCCCTTACCTCTAGTGTGGAGCTGGGTTGGCTGGGCCAAACAAGCAGCAAGTGCAGCTATAGAAGCTGCAATGGTACCCACACTGCTCAAGGAGTTCCAGTTTGGCATCCTGTGTGGGGAAACAGAAATGTAGTTCTTCCCATTTGTTCAAAGGTTCCAGTTTTTAAAGTTTACAAAGATCATATAAAGTGAGTAAAAATACTTCTTTAAAAATGCATCAGAAAGTACATGAAAGACTCTGTGACAGATCAAAGAACATGCTGCATATTTTAAAACTTCTTTTCAAAGGCATAAAGCATATAGTTATATATATATAACTACATATAGAAAATATATAGTTTTAAGACTATTCACTTCATATACACAGCTTAAAACAATTTTGCAGGGAATTAAGTGTTTCATTAATAATCATTAATGATTGCCAGTGTGTTATTGTACAATAAATGGGTCCTTCCCCTAATTACTTCAAGGCAATAATACTTTCATTTTTATTGCAGTAATTTTTAAGCTGTTGAGCAAGAACCTGATACTGTAGTCTGTGGAGCTACAGGCATATTATTGGTGATGGTCCTATCAGTGCACTAAAGTGAAATGTTTTCTCTTCAAACTAAGCATGCTAGTCTTTGTCAGCATGAGATACACTACTGCACATAATGAAATCAATTTCTTTTTTGAGATTCCTTAGATTAAGGTAGGCAACATGCTGCTACCTTCAGTGAAGAGACTGGTACATCTTACCTGATACAATCTTGATATGATGAAAGATCAGTCGTGCAAAACTTTGGTCAAGCCATGCTGAAAAATAACATCTTTCTGTTCACTGGTTATTTGCCATCCCTGATTCCATATCAAGTTCTTGTCAAAAACACTTCTCTCCAGCAATGAGCACTCCATGGTTAAGGTCACGTTTGAAAACAAACTGCTTATTTCTATTTCATAAATTATGACAAACTGTAGAAGCCATGTGTATTGATTGTCACTTGCCCATTTTAGCACTGATGATCAAAAAGTATGCATCAATAGTTCTGATGGTGTCCTTTTGCTAATATGGACAGAAAAATGTATTAAATACACAGAATTGACAAATTCCTTCAAAAACTGCTGCAGGTGGGTTCCCATTTGTTTTTCTTCACTGCCTCAGAATAAAAAAGAAGGCAAAAATACTTAAAGACATACATGAGAAAGGACTTTTGCTTCTGGGACTAGTATGGCATAGTATTTCCTTCAGGCACAGGAATTAATTGAAACAGTATATAGCTACTCTGACTGTACTGGAATTTCTTTTAAGCTTTAAAATAGGTGGCTTTTGGGGGGTTAGAAAAAGTTAAACTTACTTCAACACTTACTGAATTTGGAGTTCTGAGTATCAGCTGTAACTTCGTTTTTAGTACCATTGCTGCCAGGCAAAATGGGAGAAACCTTGGTTTGGAAGGAATGCGTGTCAGGAGTCATTAAATATTTCTTAGGGTGCTGAAGCTATTCAGCTCTTTTTTTTTTTTTTTTTTTTTTTCCTAAACTCATTAGAAATATTCAAGGAAGAAAATATGGTTTCTTAGCTGCAGTCGTTGTGCTCCTCGTAATTTCCTTGAAGATACAAGCGCCTTATGACTTTTGATAAAGATGAGGGAATGCGAAAAGATGAGGACAGCATAAAAAAGCTGGAAAACTGGAAAATGTTCAATTATTTAAACAAAGATTTTTTCTTTTGCTTAGTAGGTACATATTTAACATTAAAATTCTGTTCAGAAACATTATCTTTCATCTGATTTTTAACTTGCTGGTGATTTTCCTAATCACAAAATGAGTTTTCTAAATCTGCTTTAGCTCTAATTTGCTCCTCTCCCATCTTTTCCACTTCTAAGCTTGTCCTCAAATAGTAATCTTTCCTTTTCCTCTTTTAAGACTTTCAAGAAACATTTGAGTAATTTATCCATCCATGCAGTCTAACAAAACATTTACAAAATGTTATTACCTGCAATGATATTCTAGTAATTGCATTTACTTTCCACTATTTTAAACATGCAATACCTTATGTGATTATGTTTCTAAAAAGATGTCTGTATATATGCGCAGTGTCTCAGCAAAGATTATATGGTGTTATTATTCTCCAAACAGGCAGCAGTCCAAGTGTGACATTAGTCTACATTTAATGTTATCAAGAACAGGGAGAAAGCTGGGATTGGTATTTTCAAGAAGTTATCATGGTTGTCATGTTGTCGTGTGCTGGCAGCACTGAAAAGCTATCACTTACTTTCTTCTGCTCCCTTATTGGCTAAAGCTACCAGAAGGGCAGTTAATTCCTCATATGTTGTAATGGCCAGTTGATAACTGCCCTCATCTGAAACTTTCCTGAAAGGCACCTGGCCTTATCATCATGATGAAAAAGATGTTCATTATTCCAGTTATTCAAAACCAAAACCTTCTTTCACTAAGGTAAGCACGATTTTTTTTTTCCCTCTAAACCACTTCACTCAGCATATGCTGCAATGCTGCATATTTACAGCCTTGAAACTTGCATGTATTGGCTGAAGAGAAAGCTACCAGTTTCTCTAAACTTCTTGTTTTTCCCATTGTCAATTGGCAGGTAAGTAAATTCTGTACATTTACTGCTCACTATACAGAAGTTTACTCCATGGAGAAAGGAGAATGACACACATGATTCTTTTATCACTCTTTTACTTGCTAGTGCTCTGGCCCTTATATGAGAGCTTGTTTAAAGTTTAAATAGATTAATATTCAAAATACTGTTTACCACTGAGAAATCATGAAAAATTATGTTAAAATTTTCTAGCACTCTGGGAATTCATAGAATCACTGAATATCTGGAGCAGGTAGGGACCCATAAGGACCATCGAGTTCCTCTCCTGGCTCCACACAGCACCACCCAAAATCCAAACCCTGTATCTGAGAGCATTATCCCAGTGCTTCCAGAAATCTGGCACTGGGGGCCATGCCCACTGGCTTGGGGTGAAGAACAGTTATCTAACCCTCTCCTTCCCCCTCCCCTGGTGCAGCTCCATGCTGTTCCCTCAGGTTCTGTCACTGTCACCAGTGAGAAATGACTGAAAAGTATATTTTGATTGTATGAAAAGAAAATCATGCAAGGTAAATCAGCAGTAGCAATTAATGTTTCTAAAGACTAATTAAAGCAATTTCACAGTTTTTTTTCTTTATGAAGACAAGCTTTTTTTTTTTTTTTTTTTTTTTTTTTCCTGCTACTGTAAGTAGTACTACTGTAATCTATCGTAGTTAAAAAATATTGAGATTTACTGGGTACCAGCATCTGATATGCCGATCTATCTGTTACTATTTCTTATTTCTGTTATTTTTTCTTCAATGACTGCTCTCATTACCTGCTTCTGTCTCTGCTCGTGGCAGAGATTGCTTGCAGGAGTCCTCACTCTCCTAGTCATTCTTCTATCCAGTGCTTGTTCTGTTATCCTCTCCTGATTTCTACCTTTGCTACACTTGCTATTTTCACTAGCCCTGCATCACGCCACTCCTTATACGTTAGCTATTTTGGTTTCACATTTGTTAACAGCTGCCTCATTTCAGCTCTTGGAAGAGTGCCTGTGACGAAGGTCTGAGTACAGTCTCTTAGCTGGTATGGGACTGTTAAGCAGCTTATTCTGTCTGGTGCACAATCAAGATGTATATTCAAAGCTTTATGTCTTCTCCACTGTATAACATTTGCTTTATAATGTTTGTAGTCCAAGTATCCACACAGCTCAGGAACAGTCAAGTGTCTTGGCTTTGTGCATCAATTCAACTACATATGTTTCTTCATTTTATGTACCTTCTGCTTTTGCAGACATGCTTCTCAGTGGCACACAGAACAACTAATAAGCCCTTTCAGTCCTTTAGTTCTTTCTGTTCATCTCCCATTTTCTCCAAAAGGGAAGTCAAAATATTGTGCCTTTTTTTCTTGAGTTTCCCACCCAAACTCTGCTCTACTATGATTGCAAGCTAGTAGAAGTTGTATTCCAGTTTTGTATAGTTTAACACTAGAAAGATAATGCAAACAGAGCTGTCTTCAGGAGAGAGAAGAGTCTAGGAGGTCACATAATTGTGAGGTTAGTACTCAGTTAATGATAATCATGCATCTTTTAAGTGGTATGATGAGACCATTACATTTTCCTAGATTAAATACTACAGTATAGCTAATTTTGCTCAACTTTAAAAACTTATTCCTGAATATTGTAGCAAATATCCTTGTACTGGCACATTGGAGGTAAAATTCCTTTTCACTGCAGAACATGTAGCATTTAAGTGTAGCACTTTACTGGGCTGTCCAGCCTAGTGAAATGGAGAGTTTGTGATCTGTCATAGCTCCTAAGGCAAAGCCATTTAGTATGCCCATTTAGCGTGTAGAATCCAACTGTTCATTTGGGCAGCAGGAAATCAGTTATAAGCCAAACTTAATTTCCCTGTCTTCCAATGTTGGAGTTTTTATTAAGTACCATTTGACTTTTGCATTCTATACACCTGAGATTTGCTTAGCTTGACCGCAACTATATATTAAAGACTTATCTCTTTTAGGTATTGATAGATACATAAAATCAAAGGCTAGATTTCTCTCCTGGGAATGTCATTTGTAGTAGATCTCTTGTTGAGGTATTTATTTGGCATTTCATAGATTTTAAGGGCAGACAGGAGCATGCTGATAATTAAGTCTGACTTCCTGTATTAGCTACACTAAGTACCTAATCCAATTAATTTATGCTGCAAGACTACAGCTTGAATTTAAAGCTACCAATTCATGTTTTTATGTGACACTAATCTTGACTTGGGGATTTTCCATAACAGAAAATGCACCATCTTAGTAGGTTTGGTTAGCTGTTCCAACAGTAATTATTGCACTTGGTATTAAAATGCACAGGGCATTCTGGCGCTTTGTTTTGTCTTGCCTTGTTTCTTTCCTAGATCAAGAACACTGAATTTATTTGCACATGTTTATTTGAGGTTCAGCACTAGTTGGTTTAGAGTTTGAAAAATTCAGTTGTTGAGGCTATTATTTTGCAGTCTGATACGTATTAAAGGAACTTTTGTATTCCTCAAGCAAGCAAACAAGCAAACTTTCAAATTTCTCAGGGCAACATAAAATTTACATATTGTGTGCATATATTCTTCTTTTTTTCTTCTTTTCTTTTCTTCAGCAAAGTTTCCCACTCCCCCTCTTAGTCTAATCTGGTTCTGTGTTTTTGACATTTTCCCAGACATGGAGGTGGGTATTCAAAAGATGAAAAAAATCTTTCTCTTGTCAGTTTAGTAAAACTGTAAGAAAAGGAATAAAAGCAGCTGTAGAAACACATTTGTCACATCTGACAGATACATAGCCCAGTTTTGCATTGGAAATACATGGAAATTTCACTTGAGAGTTCATTTCATGGGTCTGATTCAGCTGCAGATTGGGTCCGTAGTACAAGAATGAATTTTCTGTTACAATGTGTAACCTCTTTTACCTTTGAGCAAGTTGTGATTTGTTCCATCCAGCCTTTTTGCATGTCTGCTTACAGAAGAAAAAAAAGAGGAAGATATTGCTACAGAAGCAGAAGTTATAGGGGAATATTTTAAAAATGATAATGCAAAGGAAAATTAGAACAGTGAGAAAATCGAGACACAAATTGGAATTTTCAAAGCATCATGCAGCCTATTGATCTATGAGTAATTACAGTTCTCCTACATTCACTAATGTAAGAGCCTTAAGTCACAAGATCAGTTTAGTCCTGATGAGAAAGTTGATACTTAACTCCAACCTAATCTTTACTCAGGCAGATTTTTTATCATTAGTTTTCTCTTTAAGAACTGCCATCAAGAATATTATTCGTTATTAGTGACATTACTGCAGTAGGGTTTAAAGTACTATTTCAAATTTAAGTAAAATAAGAACAGAGAATATTACTACTGGAAGGCACTCATCCAGGAATTTGTATGTTATTATAGAGAAGCAATGGAGAGAAGTTGTACAGCTATGCTTTATTATTCATTGTTGATGGCGATATTTTTAGTTAACCTAATGCTGGCATAATTATGCAAATGAATGCTCTTCCTGCATGTTAGGATTCTGGATAATGTAGCAACAGAAGTACTAAACTCAGACAATCAGAATACTTTCCAGAGTTGCACGTTTTTAAGCTCTGTTGAAATTTGTCAATACTTAAGCAATAATGGCAGCTTTTATAGTTTTACCTTCTGATATTACCACATGATGATTAGTGTAAAGTCAGTTTGGGTAATTATAAAAAGAGTGAGTCATAAGTGTATCAGCTGAAGTGTAGCAAACATTAAAGACAAATATGAGAGATGGAAAAAAAGTATATCTTCTGGTTACAACAGAGGTAAGACAATACAAGTTGGATGTTCCAGGGAAGTCATGTGCTGAAGCACAGCAATTAAAGGACTGGAAATCCACAGTATATAACACATTTCTCTCTGGCAACTACCATCAGGTCTCTTTTGGCTTATAAGTCTCATTTAACAATGATTTGATATTGTCTCACAAATTGGTGAGCTGCAGCCTGCTCTGCTTTAATGCCGTAGGCATTATGCTATAAACATATGACCAATGCAATAAGCCAAGAATTCTTAAACCCCGACAGGACTTCTTTTTGTATGCAGATGTGTCATCTGGGTCCCATTGCTCTGATGTCCTCCTTATGTATTTACAGATAAAATTTCAACGGTTCTATTCTCATTTCCCTTTTCAAAAACAAAACAAAACAAACAATGAGCAACGAGGCTCCTGTTTATTATGAGACAATAAATAATTAGGAGAATAAACCTTACGTATTTGGGATTTCTAATTCTCTGATGAATGAGGAAGATACATTAGGCACAACATAACATGTAAGATTGACATAAATTCGGATCGTCATTTTACGGAAATTGCTAAGACACTGCCTCACTGCCTGAAGGAATGACTGAGCACCCAGTGGAGTGACACAGCCAGTCCTGGGAGCACAGTTGGAAGTAATTCACCTGTGGGACTGAAAGGCATAGAACCTTGTCCCACCCTTCCCTAAGACTCATATAAGAGCAGGCTGCCACAAGGGAAGGATTTCTACCTGGAGATCTCTCCTTTTGGAGTATCAGTGAGCCCTGATCCTTGGAACCAGGTACACATGAGATAAAATGGCCTTTGGAGGTGCAACTAGGACCTAAGTGGTGTGGTCTACTTGCACCTTGTGAGAGACTGTTAGAAGTAGGCAGAACAGTCATCCTATAAGTAGTTGACAAATGGCCCTCAAAAATTATAGTGCAAACCCCAGTTTTCATTGCTAAGGGGACACTAATCATGTTGTTATGGCAAATTAGAATCCTCCTTCCTCCCTTTTTAGTTTCTGATATAGTAATGCAACCATCAACATCAGGCCAAAGGGTGTGGTATCAGAGACCTGGGCATGCTGCTGTACAAGCAAAAATATTAATTCAAAACAGAAATACTACGTGCATTCATACTGGTACCAACGAAACACTTACTCTACTCCTCGTGAGATCCATGACCCACCTAAACCACCAGCAGAGGCAGGTGGCATAAGCAAACATGGATATGTTCCAGTGCCACTGAAGGATATTCACAAGATCCTGATCCTGTTCTTCAGTGGCATCAAATGATGGACTTTTTGAACATCTTTCAAGCTGAAATGGTACAATCCAAAACTCTGGACTCGCAATATAACATCTGTTGTGTTATAAATTGTACAGAATAGTTTGCCCCCAATTTGCTCAATTAGTGGTTCATGCCGTGAAGTGGTGGAGTGTATGAGAATTGCAAAGTCATGGCCTGAACCAATGACTGAATGCCTGTTGAAGGAACACAGCCAACCCTGGGAGCACAGGTGAAAGCAATTCACCTGTGTGACCAGAAGGGGTAGAGCCTGATCATACCCAACCCTAAACTGCATTTAAGGGCTGGCTACCACAAGCAAAGGATTTCTACATGAAGATCCCTCCTTTTGGAGTATTCAGTGAACACTGATCCTCGGGATTGAAAAGCGAATCTATCTTTCTTTAATTGGATTGTAATCATTACCCTTTTTTGGGTAATTTAAATCTGCTTATCTGCCATTGCCTTTCCCTACAGGCATATAATTGATGAGCGAGGTAACAGGTATTTTTTGATTTGGTTAGTCTGGCTTCTCTTCCATTACACTGAAGAGTTATAAAACATTTCTTGTATTCTCATCTAATCTTAACCTGAACATCTTATTGAAGAAACTCTCTGTCGCTGCTGTCAGAAAATGTGTCCTCATTTACAGGCTGTATTTAACCTTTAAGTTGTCTTGATGGAAATATTTTTAAAAATTCTTGAGAGCCAGGATTTAGCTTTTGCGGTAAAGGCAAATGAAAGATGATAATCATCTCTGATTCTTCTTTTTTCTGTGTAAGATAATAATAATATTATAATAAGTGTATAACAGTGTTATTTTTAAATAATTTTAGACTGGGTGTTGTGCTTCTCCCTGCAAAACTGGAGAAAAAAGATCATTGTCCTTCATAAAAAATGAATTGCAAGAATTCATATAAGGGAATAACTGAATGTAAAAACTAGTCCACATTTACTTCTAGTATAAGTATTCAGCATTTAATTTGCAAGTTTTGCTCCAAAGATTAGTTAATGGGTTAAAAGATACAAAGCCACATTGATCTGGTCATACAGTTTCAAACAATTCTCTGTGACACAGTATTTGCTCAACACTTCGTGACTTCCAATGCTTTAGCATTTCAAATGATAACAGTGATGAGTATTATTTCCTTTGCTGTATTTATACACTGCATTGACATTTGCATAATTTAAAAAAAAAAAAAAAAAAAAAGCTTGAATTGAAAAACTTCAGAAAAAGATTAGAAGATTTTGTTGTTTGTTCTCTCTCTGCATTGATAGATTTGGCTGCAGATCTAATACTGTAGGAACACAGCAAAATATCTGATACTTGCAGACATTAACCAAAATAATTTAAGTCTAGGAGCAATGTGTATACCTAAATCTTTTAATAAAATTCTCCTATGATAAAGAAACTTCGGTCTGCTTAAGCTGAAACAATTAATTCCAGAATTATATTCTTACTGAAAAATCAGAAGCATTGTGGCTCTCCCTCATCCTCCTCAGTTCACGATTGTTAACTTTTCAAAACAGAATTTCATAAAAGAAATACTCAGATAGATTAGGTGATCTGTAAAACAGCAAATTTCAAATTTTCAGCTTCAGTAAACAGTTTTCAGACTTTAATTAAGTGAAGCATTTCATAAAACATATTTAAAGGTCAAATTTAGAAGCACATTTGTTTACAAGGAAAGACTGTGTTTTCTTTAATGACACTAAATGTTAGATTAAATTGCAGAGATATCTGGTAAAACGTTAAAATACTTTGTTCTAGTATTTGAAATATTTATTGAGAATATCATATTTTTTAATTAATTACATTCTAGAAAAAAATGAAAGAAGTGAAAGTAAAATAGGAGTTCAAAGCATTTTTAGTAGTATCATTTGGAAGAATCTGTCAAAATTCATTAACTTTTTATGATTAGTCATTTTCTTAGTGTGCCTACTTGCAGTATTCTCATGTATTTATTTGTATGTGGGCAGTTTTAACACTATGAACTTGTGGAATTATAGTTAACAATGCTATGTTGAGTTTGAATAACAACATTAAATTCTGTTTAGTGCTGCAAAACAGTGGTTATCTTCCAGAGTCCATCAGACAAAATGATTGAAAAATGGGAGCTGCATTTATTTGATTCTTCAGCAGATTTCCTCCTGCCTTTTTTACCCAACTGGTGATCTGTTCTCAAGAGTGAATTTCTTCTTCCTTGACAATAACAAATATGATGAAACATAAGGCAGTTCCCAGAAGGTAGAGAGCTAGAGCAGTTAGATCATATGCCATTTCCCCGAGCTCTTACTGTAGAGAAGGCAGTTGAGGAGAGGAGTGGCTGCATCCAGCACTCTGCCAGCAGTACTGGGCTGCTGGGTGATTACCTGGAGGGCACCTTCTTTATCCTGGGCCTGTTTAAAAGCTTGGGCAGCGGACCAGGAAGCCATCGCAACTTTCTCTGACTGCCTCTCCTTTCTTGTTTGCCAAATATATGCTTAATGAAGCAGGAAGCCTGGCCCACAATCCACTGCTTTATATCGATGTAAGTAATCTATAATTTGTGTAGCTGAGTTCAGAGAGTTGGATACCTAATTTCCCAGTAGGAGGATTATTATATCATATGCTTCATATGTGTCTATAGATACACATTCTTCCCAGTGCACCAAAGCTAGTTTGTAATAAAACTGCTATGCTTTCTTAAATGTCTTTCTTAAACATTTACAATCTGACTGTTTCTTATGATTCTTAGTCCTTTCAAAACTCTTTCTTTACTATTCACCTAACTTTTTCCTTCCACTGGAGTAGCAAATGGCCACCATGCTTAGCTACTGTGGGTGGTTTCTGATGGAAAGATGGGGATTTAACACACCATAGAGCTTTTGATTTGTCCAGCAGTTTCCTTTCTTAGGTTTTACCTTAAACTTTGAAACACAGTTTATGCATTTGTGTAGAGGCAATATGATATTTTTACTCCAAATTTAACAGATAACAGTTTACAGCATCAGTTTCAGCTTCACAGTGCTCTCATATCTAAAGCAAAAAAAAAAAAAAAAAAAAAAAAAAAAAAAAAAAAAAAAAAAAAA
>NW_024884364.1:14128052-14267745 GCF_019232065.1 Centrocercus urophasianus | reverse complement strand
CTTTTTTTTTTCTTTTTTTTTTCTTTTTTTTTTTTTCTTCTCTTTCTTTGCTCCAAACACTATTCACTTCTCTGAACATTCTCATTCTACTGAGTAAACACATAGCACAAGCTTCATGGAGCAGTGGTATGTCTTGTGTTATGTCTTCAGCGAACATTTTTTTAGTTTTTCTCAGTGTTGTTTTTTTTCCCCTTTGAATTATGATGAAATTAAAATTGATGGAACCTTTCTCAGACTAACAGATGAAAAATACTACACACAGGCTTTAATCCTCTCTTCCTCCTATTGAATCCCAGAAATGTAAAGGTTCTTAATCACAAATCACAATACATTACAGTCTTGGAGTGAACAGTTAAGACCACCAGTAGTTTAATATTGTGTTTACAACCATACTTCGTTCAGAATGGTCCTTTTGAAATTTGAGAATAACAAATGACAGGAATGAAAGAACATCCATAGGACATCTAATCCCTTTTCCTGCCCAACACCTGTGTAATTCCTGATAAATATCTATCTAAATGTGTTCTTAAAAATATATGCAATGCTAGAGATTGCACTGACTCCCTAGGCAGTCTATTCTAGTTGGCTTCATTATCTCAGTGTTAGAAAATTTATCATGTCTCACTGGAATCTTTTTTAATGCAACTTAAGCTTGTTACTGTTTGTCCTATTGCCACAGGCACTGAGAATTCTGCAGCAGTTTTTTACTGCTGAAAGCTGTTCAGTATCAGCACTTTACTAGACAAAGCATCTCTGTCAAATCACATTTTCTGCTTTTTGTTGTTCCCCTCTAGTGTCCAATTGGCCCACATCTTTCGTACAATCTGGTTTGATCAATGCTGAGAGAAAAGGATTGTGCTGAATATTTTGCAGGCTGTATTTATACCTCCTAATGTACTTTTTTATAATGCCTAACATTGTTGACTCATATTCAGTTTATGATCCTTTTAAACCTTTAGATCTTCCAAAGCTACTACCTCACTAGTTATTAGTCATTTTGAATTTGTACAGCTTATTTTTCCTGCTTAAGTGTAGAACCTAGTGCTTATTTATTTCAGAAGTTTTTCAGAGTGTTTTTCCAGTTTTTAAAGATCGTTCCTTTACTCGTTGAATTTAATACACTTGTCATTCATATTAGCTGGTATCTGTGGTTTTACTAAATGCACTCTCAGCTAGGCCATTAATAAAAATACTGTCTAAAACTTGGTGAAGATAACTATGTAATACATTCTTTAATCTTGATGGTAACGGGCAATTCTAATCATGTTTCAGTCTTGCAGCAGATTTTGTGTAGATTGTGTTTGGATTGTGAGAATGTTGTGTAAAGAAAAACTTACTAAAGAGAAGATACACAAGAGAAACCTAGTTGTTCTCAATGAAGTCTTTCAAGGAAGGAAATTAAATTGTTTTGATCTGATTTATTCTTGACAAATCAATGTTAGCTGTTACCTTGTTTTATTCAAGGTGCTTATGAATCACTCGTTTCTCATATCCCAGTATTTTTGCAGGAGCCCAAGTTAAACAGACTGGTCTATAATTCCAATGTTTACACTTATTCCCTTCCCTAAAAGTATCTAGTATTTTTACTTTCCTGTCATTCTAGAACTTTACTTGCCTCCCACAGGTTATCAAAATAATTTATGTTTGAATTTCTTTCATACAGTTCCTTAAGCATAAATGGAGTTAAGTTTACTGCTACCAAAACATGGAGTTCCCAGTGCTAATTTCCCTTTTTCCCCTACCAGCCTTGCATCAGGAAGGAGCTTCTGACAGCACTTCTGAGATATTGTAAATTTTGTTAATTCCTTACCTCACAAGAAGGCAAACCATTGGAAAAACAAGGAAAAAAAAACCCAAAATCTCAATTTCTTCTATCATATCGGTGAAGTAAATCAGTAAACACAAGGGACAACAGTCTATAACTTTTTTTTTTTTTTTTGTAATCTTTCCCCACAACCCTGAGGCTTCACTTGCACATAATTAAGATTATGGATTGCTTAAGGATTCAGTAACGCAAAAAAATAGCAAGGTGGAGAGGTGTAAAATCCTACAAGAAACAAACAAACAAGCAAAAATGTGGAGTGTCAGTGTGGTTGGTGATGTGGCAACTCAACAGCATTACAGACTGTTCTCAGCAAGCATTGCACATCCAGTTTCTCCTCCTGACATATGCCTGCCTCACAAAATAGCATTCCAGTGTTTTATCAGAGGAAGGGGGTAATTAATATTTGTTCTATCTTAGCTATCTTTTGAGGGTTAACCGATCTCTTGGTCTTCTTCTCACAATTCGTGTTACTATAGCCTGCTTTCATATTTTGATGTTCTTTAGTTTCAAATTTGAATCAGAAAGCTTAAAGAAAAACATTCCAGTGATCTATGAATATATCATCTTTTTGTTCCTCCTCCTCTTCTATGATCTGATTGTTTCTAATGCTGTTCTGGAGCAGCAGTGTTTGTATCTGCTTTACATCATAGCCATTTTTCTTTTATATCCCACTACTTTCACACCTTACGTTTTTTCTTGTATCCTTTCATTTTTTGTATAACTGGTAGAATCATATAATTATCATTTTTTTAAATCTTGTGGAAGTAGATGACTCAGAAGCATCTACAAGAATTCTTCTGCAGATGCCACATCATTTCTTCCAAATGGTAGTCCTTGCAATGCAATGCAAATCTCCTTGTTGGTATTAAGTAGATAAGTGCCCACACAAACATGCATGGGCAAGAGAGTTTATCAGATATGTTTCACTGACAATCAGATTGTTGCTAATTTTTAGAGGAGTCAATTTTCCATTGCTTCAAGAGAAGGTGAGTTTTAATTGAGACTCTCTATCTGATGTATAATGCCTCATAAAGTTAATTCAATATTTGTACAGGTAGAATAAATTGTATTTTATATTAGAAAAGTTAAAAATTATTTCAACCATTTCAAATCAGAGGTGAATAGTTACTGACACTGAAAATCTGCTAAGCTGTCTTTTTTTTTTTTTCTTCCCCCCAAACCGATTCTCTGTCCCTTTCACAGTTTAGGCTTTATTTATCTTATGCAGAGAAGAATCATCAAAATCAGTGACTTGCTTCATTTCCATAAATTTGAACTGGAGCTACATCATACTGTCACAAAGCCCTAAATCAGCACTAAAATTTTACATCCTTGTGCATCCATACTTCTGTAATGTAAAATTTAAACTCCATGCTAGTGCCATACTATGAAATGCTATTTTCAGACTGCATTGAGTCTTTTTTTTTTGCATGTGCTGAAAAGATGTAAAAGTTTGTTAGATTTTTACAGATTGCCTGTATGATTTTTTCCATGAAAGATTTAGATACAAGAACTGAGCCATGAAGAAAGAGAAGGAAAGACGAACTCATTTTCAGTAAAACAAAATAGAATACCATTCCTAGCAATTTCAGTATAATATTGTTAGTGGAGCTACTAAACTTGAACAGGCTTCTTACTAACAATAATTGACTGTGGTCTACATTTTATCTCACTACACGAACATATTGTATATTTAAGATACAGTGGAACCCAACAAGTAAAGTTGCTCAAAAAGTATGATGTGATCATGTCCATAATGTGATTAAAACATTCTCTTAACTAACACTGTTATAACAAAGTGTGAAAAGCAGCTTACAGACTACTAATAAATGCAACAGTCATCTTTTAGATGTGACAACCATTTGTAACTTTCAGTTGTTTAATTATCTACTCTTCATGGGTTTAAATATTTTGCCTAGAAAAGCTGCAAATCTAGCACTCAAGTTAAGCATGGCTGTGTCAGGTGTTAGCATAATTTTACTGCCACTACTACTGACAGCATTCTTTGATAGTGTATTTTGATCTAAGGACCACAGTTCTCATGGCTGTGTGAAAACTGTTCTTGTGAAGTAAATACAATTTTATTTGTTGATTGGATTGTTATCTTGGCTGAGAAAAGTAAGTTCCTACAGTTACTGTACTTAGATTGCACACTGGGAATAAATTTATTATTACAAAACTGGGTAATTGGCTAATCTTAAGGTAGTTGAAAATGGAGAAACTTTATTGAAATGAGAGAAAATTCTAAAGCTATTTGAGAAGATACTTGGCCTACAACTTATTAAGACCAAACATCAGTTTGAAAGTAAACGTAAAATCCCTAGCAATCAAGTTTCTTCATTGCTCAGATTTATAAAGTGTTAATAGTGGCCAATGTCTTACAGACTTGTACGTATCACTCAGTAAGATGGCTCCAGTCATATAGTGTCTTTTTTTATAACTGGTTGCAATGATGAAAATGGAGCGAGTGCAAACTTCTAGAAATCAGAGCAGTAACTCAGTAAGAAGTATTTTAATACGATGCTGAAAAAAAAACAACACTGACATGGCAGAAAGGGGCTAATGTGTTTCTTAGAGACTTGTGCAATGGTCTGATAGACCATTTTTCTCTTCATGAACTCACCATTGCTAAGATGAATGTTGGAAATTCTCCGTCCAGTTTCAATCTTCATGGCCTCTCGAGGCCAATATCCATGGGAAGATGCTTGCCCCACCCAATATATTGTCACCCTGGTGTCACCTGAGGAAATGTGCCTGCTGCTGTTGCAGACTCTTGGCTCCTTATCATGCTATGGAGCCAAAGCTTCCTGCTGTTGATCATGGTAGTGAGGAGGCTCCAGACATGTGGAACAGCTCTTTGGTTGGTATAAGCTATAGACAACCGCACAGCTGCTACTACAGTGTACACAGGAGTAAATGAGTTCCCACCCTAACTCATGAGATTATTGGAACAACCGGCCTTGTCTAGGAAAGAGTGTGACTGGAAGTCACTGTGGGTAAGGTGACAGTTTTGGCATTAGCTATGGCTTGAGATAGAGACAGTATAATGTTGAAAGATTGGTAAGCGCTGTAATAGAGGTGTTATAGGATCCCAATTCACCCAAGAGTTGGCCATCGGGAGTCATATGTGCAGTCTTAAGAGAGTAACAGATTATAAAAGGGTAGGCCAGGTAAAGGAAAAATGCTGTTTGAAAGCACAAATCAAGTTTGCACATATTTGTTTAAACTGCTGGACATTTGAAGATGATATAGAGAAAAGTTGTAAAAATGTTTTCTTGATAGGCTAAATATATTTATATTATAAAACAGTTTTTCAGAGATGGGTACCTTTCCAAAAAATGCATTAGTCAAGCATGCATTATTCTTTAAAGTCCTTGTAAATGGAAGATCAAATTTGATGATCAGGTAAAATTTCCTTCCTCTAAGATGACTTAAAATGAAATTTTGATGAGTAAATAGTATAAACAGAAGACTTAAGTTTGATTACTTTTTTTTTTTCTGTTATTTATCTTTACCCTGAAATAACATAAAAGCATTGAGGAAAACCTCTGTAAATTGCTCATTTTCTGCACAGATTAAGATGCAAGTATTTGCAGCATGTAATGTTGCACCTGATACAGAGAAGCAACACAGCATGTTTCCCTGTCTGTTATATTCTTTTGTCAGCTATGCCAAGAGTCACATCATCTTCAGAATAAGTCTATCTGATTAGATCTTTTCCATTTTGTTATTCTTAACTATGTTATAAATTGTTCTAACAATTTAGCATTTATTTATTTATTTATTTAAATAACTGAGATATCATTAGCAGGATTGCTGATAAAGGCAGCTGTAACTGAAAAAGTGTCTATTCTTTTACTAGTCTCAGAAAGAAGAAAAATAACTGCTTTTAGGTGACCTGTCTCACGATTCACGAGAGCAAGGGAATGTCTATGCACATGGAATGTCAGGATTTAGAAATATCTAGGTAGTATTTAAAGGAACAGAGGAACAGCAGAAGGAAATAGATGTTATTTCAATGACTTATTTTCATCGTTCTGCTTCTTCTGCATGACTGGATTTCAGATTTGCAAAGGCAGATCAAGAATGGAATTTTTCCTTTGTATAAGCCTTTATACGCTGTTGAACCAATGCATTTATGTCAGTAAAAACTCTTTTTAAAGTCAATAAAATTATGCATATTTATTTTTATTAAAAAACAAAAAGCAAAAAACTGAGAATTGTCACCAGGGGTTGCAGGGGTTTTTACCTGTAGCATACTGTTATGAAAACTGGCAAGATCTTTCCCTGCTGGCAAAATTAAATGTCCACCTGGACCTTTTGGCATTAGCGTCCTTTTATGTACTTTAATGCTTTCTTATTACATTAATACCTACTGGAGGAAGATCAGTATCTCCGAAAGCTTATCATGTAATTAAAAAAGGCAGAAGATGACAGAAAAGCAGCTTTATTTGAGGAAGGAAAAAAAAAATAAAAAGACTTTTTCAGAAACATGAAGGAGTATGTGAGAATATGGTCTGAATTTTTATCCCTGTGGATATGTAACTGGGAGAAACTGACTTTGACTTTTCTTCCCCCCTCCACATTCCAAACTTTATTTTTGTAAAAAATGAAATACTTTAACTGTTAATTTTGAGAGACATCACTGTTATACTTTCTCACCTTACCCTAGCTCTGATATGGCTGCATTAACTTTTGCCATTACCTTCTAGGGAATTACTGGGTACTTCCTGAACTCTGGCAGAGTGGTGACAAGCATGATCCAGGTTCATACTGGCACTTGTATAAGCAATCAGAAAATACTTGCATTGCTTGCACACTATGACCTTACTGGTTCAGAACCTGGGATTCTTCCAGTGATAGGTTTTCAAGCAGCAGAAATGTGCAGGTACAACAGGATTCCCTTATTATCATGGTTTGTTACTTGTATGAGTTTATGTCTGGCATATCTGAATGGTGACTTACTGCACACAAAGGTGTATTTAATTAAAAATAGAAGTGGGTTTTATGAAGATGTAGCATTTATGCTTACCTGTGGTTTTGTTAATATCATTTAAATTCAACTGGAATGGCTGTTTTCACTCCTTGTGTTGAATTTTAAAATGTGTGCATCTCTGGGTTCAAATACTCATTTTGTCCCAGTGTTTGAAATAAATGCAGTTCAGGTAATAGGAAAGTGGGGTTTGTGGTTTTGTTTTTTTATTTTATTTTATTTTATTTTATTTTATTTTATTTTATTTATTTATTTTTTTCCCAGAGGATAGTGAGATGGCTGAAGAAGGTGTGTGCAGACTGAGGTAAATGAAGGAACACTGTGTTACTGTTTAGGCCTTTTGTTTATTGGGGAGGAGGCTCAAGCTTAGGTTGTGTAAAATGATAATTTATTTGTAGGCAACTTATTCTAAAGCTCTGGACAGGGAAAAGTCACATGTTTTAGCGTAGCTCTAGTGAAGTTGATAGGTTTCCATTTCACAATGGCTGCGAAGCAGAGCTGGTGAAGCCTTGTTAATTTTTCAGTGATTCTTCTCTTTTTTTTCTTCAGCAAAAAGGGAATCTGTTCTGATTTAAGTCATATGCTGCAGTGATAGATACAGTAAAACACTATGTATAATCTATCATTCAGAAAAGTGTGGAGGCTACACAGATAAGTTGGGTTTATAAGTAACTTATCTGCTGTGTTCTAAATGACAGAAATAAATCTGTTGCTATCTAATTGCTTCATCCAATTTATGCCAAGATTTTTCTGACTTTATGTCTTGTAACACATCTTTGTTGCTGCATATAGGAATAATTTTCTTAAATGCTTTCCTTTTGAATACTTTAATATTCAGCTCACTTTCTGAGTTGGTTTTCATGAGATCTTAATCAAACTTAACAGACCCTATCTGGATTACCATTTTACTATTCCTTATTTGTTCTTGCATTATGTGAGGATTTTTCTCTGATAAATCCTGATAAAAGATTTCAGGCGTCTCTTCTAATTAATGATTTATTCCTTAATTAATGATTTTATTCCTTAATTTCAGATTTTGTCAAATATTATCTCTCTGAAAAAGAAATACAAATTTCTATGTCTTCTGTACCAGGATGCAACAGCAATGAATGAAGACATCCATTGGCAAGCTCCTTGCTACAAAATGTGGAGTAAATGATAAGAGTTGGATTCACATTTGGAGGATAGAGGTTATAATTCTGTTCTAATTTTTCAGAGTTAATGTTAAAAACAGTTCACAATTATGTTCTGAGTGGGATGGAAGAGATGCATCCCAAAAGCACGTCATTGCTATTTTCTTGCTGATCTTGTTTCCATTTTAACTGGTTTAACTATTGAAATTAAATATAGGTGGAAATAAGATTTCTAAGCTATTGTGCTGAAAATAATGTTAAGAATAGAGAATCTGGAGATTGGTGAACTGGTGCATTCAGAGGGAAGTCACTTTTTACGTAAAATTCTTATGTGATTGTACATACAAGTCATTCCAAAAGTCATTCTGCTTATTTCCATGGAAAGTACAACAGATACAAAGAGCACAATAACACAGTTTCATAGAGAAAGATCTCTGCTATAAAACATTATGTTTTTATTTTTTTTTAACATAGTCACCACTATTATTATTTTCATCAGCAATGACCAAGAGCCTGTATACCACACTTGGAGAAATCTGCATGACCATCCTGAACATGGCTTGCCTTTCACACTACCATCACCACTGCTGAAACACACCACCCAATGCTTCTCTATGTTCACATCCACTGTTTGGTCTCCATAAACATTCAGCAAACATCGGTGAATATCAGTGGGTGCAATTATTTCCACATGGAGGAGTTCGGTGACACATATTTGCTCCATAGGCAACTCTATGTCAGATACCATTCTGTTAGGTTGCCCATCTGCTGCCATCAGCCACATGACAACAAAACGTAACAGAATATTGGTGAGAAGGTTCGACCTCTACTGCCATATCACCAACGTCTGCCTCTGATGTTGTAGACCAACATAATGATATAGCAGGTATTACTTTTGGAGCAACCCTCATGTATGCAGATTAGCCCTGTTGACTCTATGCTCAGCAGAGTATGGTGTAAAATGTACTTGCATGCTAAGAAGTCAAACTGTGTTCCTTTGGTGTTGCTTCTCACGGTGCAGTAATCTGCCTTTCCACCCCACAGGCTTCTCTCCAGCCATCAGGTGAATGAAGCATCGTATTCCTAAGTGATTACATGACTGATTATAGCCAAGACTTCTGCTAACTCAGCCTTGTCTTTCATGTAGTTTCTTGAACATTATTAAAAATTATGAAAATTGTAAATCTTTAATAATGGAAGGGAAGGAGAATGGAAGAAAAGAACTTGGAAGAGAGAGGGGAAAAAAGAAAGGAGATGGAACTGTGATTCCCAGGCAAGCTACTAATATGAGACAGTCACTGGTCTAGACCCAAATTTCACTGATCTGTATTTTAGCTGTATTTTGTGGCATTCAGCTTCTTCACATGACAAAGACACATAGCTATGCTAAGTGTCCATGGCAAATATCCTTTGTTTAGGTGGTCTGCAGATCTCCAAGTATTGATAGTGGAAGTTAAAGGTATTCACTCAGAAATACTCAGCCACTAAATAGGATTGCCCTCTAGTGTGGTTTTGTGCTGCAATTGATTAACAGCAGTGTATTAAATGTGCAGTGGGAATTGAGTACACACTCAGGCTGTGGGTACATCAACCACCAACTGTTTGGTCACAGGGATCAATACTGTCTTTGTTCTTCTCTTTACTCTTCTGTCTGTATCTCTCTATTTTTGAGTTTGTTAGTGGTTTTTTTTTTCATTTCATTCATGGATGGTGAATGCTTTGGGATTGGTTCCCATGGTGAAAATCCTGTTTATGGCTGAGAGTGATATTTACCACAGTAATAGAATACAGATTGTAATGAAAACAAAAATAATATGCATAGATCTGGACAGGGATCATATTTATTAATTCTATCTGAAGCTGTCTCTCAGTTTCATACTGTAACTAGGCTCATCTTTTCATACTGTATTTTTTAAACCAAGGACCAAACTGACAAGTTTCAAATGACTGTCTCATAATAAGGTGTTATATTATCCTCCTCCAGCTATTTCACACCTCTAGCTATTCCCTTCAGGCAGATTCTAAAATGAAATTAGTGTGGGGGTCAGTAAAGATTATGCACATTGAAGAAGCAATGAAAAAGGCTTGAGAAAATGTTAACCAGCACATTACACCTTTAATCCCAGAGGCAGAACAGTGATCACATATAATGTATGCATTAATACCAAATCAACACAAATCATTCATAATGGCCTAGCTATCATATTGAGAAGAAGAATAGAAAATACATAACATACATAAAATTATAATAAACTAGCATAATGTGGACAAAATTGCATCTATTAACCAAGACAATCATTTTCACATACTCTAGTGAGCTGTTCCTCCACTCCTCACTCAAAAATAAATGCCAGGATACTATATAGCTGTCATCTGCAATTTGTTTTAGATAACCCATTGTGTGTACCATTGTCTCTTGCAATGTAAGTATGTATTTCTGACAAGGTACAACTCCAGATCTGTAGAATATGCCAGATGGTTCGCGGTTATCAAAGTGACTGACATGATAGAATAAGCACATCCATCCCTTAGAGCCACCTTCATTAAACTGTCCTGATTTCCATGGTGAACTCACTTAGAGCATCTTGTAAAATGTTGTAGATTGACCTCAAAAAACCCTCAAAAGCAACATGCAGTCCATTTCGTAGTTTGCTTTTTCCATTCCATTGTAAGAATGCCACTATTCATTTCTGATGAGTCAATAAGAGGTCTGATTTTGTGAAGTTGTAGAAGTGAATAGTTTTCTTCACTTTTTGTGCCACAGATCCAAACTTTTCCCTGTAAATAGTCCTGAATGCTACATCACAATGGGAGAAAACTGAATTACTGGCCAGTGGAAGATCATGTAGGATCTGCAGCACACTGCTCTCCTCTCTCCCTTCTTTCTCCCATTCATGAATATTCCAGTCATTGAACATTAATTTTCATAGCCAGGAAGGAAGAATACTTGATTTCCAGTGGTATATTAGCCTGAAAGCTGGACAAAATTTCTTATTTTTGGGTATGGATGGAGTTGAGTTGATATGCAAGATAGCAAGGCTTCGTTGCTCTCTGAAATGTCTGCTAAATCCTTTAGTCTGTTTTGGTATATTGTCAATGAAATATGTGGTGGAAATGGTTTGTTTTTCCAATCTGTTTATTCTGAAATTCACAAATTTTTCAACCAAAACAACTCTGGAAGACCACCATTGCCATCATATCTTTTTCCCTTGACATTTTAGTTTCGTAAGAGTACTAAACATTTTTTAACATCATGGATCAGAAATTTGGTCCCAACATAAATTTCTTACTGTTTACTTTAGTTCAGAACAGATACTTCCAAACCTGTTTCATACTATTGTTTCTTGTAATAGTAGACAATTGGTTCTAGAATGTTTGGGGTCTTATGACCTGTGCCTTGTTAGTGGCCTCCTGATTGGCTGGATAGTGATTGTTACCTGCTTTGCGATTATCTTGGTCAAATTGGGCATGCCTCCCTTCCCCATATAAGAAACACATGACTAGGGGAACAGATGGATGCTTGGGAAAGGGAAGGGAAGCCAAGGGGGCATAGATGAGGGCAGAGTGCTCCAAAAGCTTTCCGAATGACTTTGCTTGTGACAGAGGGACACTGTGGTGACTTGCTGAGGTTCTGACAGGACAACGCATCCATACTGAATCCTTTTAGATTTGTACCCTCATAATGAATCATTATGCTGCCATTCTGGTAGGTCATGACATGCCTAGTGCTAACTGGGACATGGTGATGAGTGGACCGGAACTGTAATCATTACAGTCTTGTGTGAGCATATTATTGGCAAATAGTGATTATTAAAGTGACTCCATGACTGGATGATTGTCTGGAACATGTGAAGCTGAAGAGTTAGGAGGCAAATCTGGCTAGTAATCTTTGCATTGGGATTTTTTAAGCCATTAAATAAACATACTGACTGGGGGTGTGAAGGTTGAGAGCAGTTTTGGACGCAGCATCCATGAAATAGTGGAGTTCAAGGCCTTGGGTGGAAGAAGCAGGGCAATAAGTAGGATTACAACCCTGGATGTCAAGAGAACCAACTTTGATCTCCTTGGAGGTATCCCTTGTGCTAGAGCATTGGAAGGTAAATGAGCCGAAGAGAATTGGTGAACATTTAAGCACCACTTCTTCCAAGATCAAGATCAGTGTATCCCTAAGAGTAAGAAACCAGGCAAATATGGCAGAAGACCTATATGGATGAGCAAAGAGCTCATGGAAAAAAATCAAAAGAAAGAAGAAAGTCTATGAAATGTAGAAAAAAGGCCTTGATAATTAGGAGAAGAGAGGGAGCAGGAGAGGTGTCCGAAAGCTGGAGGGTAGCCAGCATCACTCCAATCTTGAAAAAGAGCAAGAAGAAAGATCCAGACAACTACAGGCCAGTTAGCTTCACCGCTGTCCCTGGAAAGGTGATGGAACAACTTGTTCTGGATACCATTTCCAAGGAATTGAAAGAGAAGATTATTAGGAGTAGTCAGCATGGATTCGATGAGAGCAAATCATTCCCTACCAAACTGGTAGTCTTCTATGATGTCATGACCAGCTGGATAGATGAGGGAAGAGCAGTGGTGGTTGTGAACTTTGACTTTAGCAAGGCTTTTCACTCCGTCTCTCAGAGTTGCGCCAGGATCTGACTACTACACCACCTCCTGGCTGCACCAGAATCTGACTACTTGCCCTGTCCACTTCACTCTCTGTGCTGCCATGTGTATGTTCCAGAACTGACCACAGTGCTCCTGGTCCTCTCCTCGCTTTGTTAGCTGAAAACAGTAACAGTCACATTTCACCTCTCTGAAAGCTTTGCTTGCATGAAACTGAAATACAGTCTATCCCTATGCAATTTTCAGCCAGTTTTAGTGGCTTAAAAGGAGAATAAATTTCATAACACTCCAGGGGATTTTGATTCTTCCCTGAAACTGAGCCTTGGAAGACCATTGTTTAGACTGTGTTTCTGATGCACAGTTTTTTGTTCTAAATCTTGAATTATAGTTTAGTTGCCTCCTAAATCTTTGCCCTGTGAAAGCTGTGAGTTCCTGATATCTTCCAAGCTTGCTTTTTGCAAATCACACACTGCTCTTCCCTATGCATGTATCCAAAATGTGACTGCAACCAAAATGTGAGTCCACAGGTTTAGTGGCAGTCCTCTTGAACCGTTATTTGGTAGCAGAGGTAAATGGCTTTGATCATTTTTAATATTCTTTCATCAATCTGAATTTGGTAAATATTCTGGAGGCATTATGTTTTTGATGGTTGAATGGGTCTAGAACAAATATCTGGTTCAAACAAATCTTCCAGCTTTCACTTTGTCATCAATTTGCTCTCAATTAGGGACAAGCTTTTATCCTTCAGAAATCTCCAGTGTCCTCATTTGTGCTCATTTATTTTGTATTTCCTTATTAAAGAGTATTTTTTTTCTGTAAAATTTTTAGTTACCATATGAACAGATAAAAAATGAGCATTTATTTGATTAAGAATACCAACAAGCCTTAGCTGAATTTCTTCAAAACCAAGAGCTTCTCTGTTTGTGGGCTGCTCTGAAAGTGATGCCTAATGTTTATTTTCATGGAAATTACACCAGATACAAAGAGCAAAATAATACTATTTGACAGTAAATTGTCAACTACAGAACACTTTTTCGCGGCAGTCACCACCATTAGTTGTACGTTTTCACAAGCAATGAACAAGATCCTGCATGCTCACTTGTAAAAATCTGCAGCAGCAGAGGTGAAACACTGTCACTACTGCTGAAACACACCACCCACCACCTCACTATGCTCACATCCACTGTTTGGTCTCCATTGACATTCAGCAAGCATCCATCAATGTCAATGGATGCCATTCTTTCTGCATGGAGGAGTTCAGTTCCACACCTTTGCATCATATATGCTTCTGTGTCAGATGCCATTCTGTCAGACTGCCCTTCTGCTGCTATTTGTCATAAGGCAACAAAATGTAATGGAATATGGATGAGAAGATTCAGCTTTGGCAGTTGGTGCCGTAACACCAACATCCTTCTCTGACATTGGGGGCCAACAGAATAAAGCAGGACATATTACTTTTGGAGCAGCCCTTGTACACTGAAATCAAAAAAGGTATTGTATCTTATTTAAACTTAGTCCTCCAAAGAGCATTGGTATTTTTAGCTTAAAGGATTTTTCTTTCCTGTAAAGACAAGGATTGCCCTAAGGGTGAAAATGAACTTTTCTTTCATTTTTGCTTATTGGTTTTATTTTTGGAAGGAGACGAGGTTGTTGTTTTGTTTCTCAATAACAGACTACCAATTAGGTTTCCTTCTTTTCACATTAAGCATTTGGTTTGGCTAGCACTGTATTTTGACTAGGTACATCTTTCTAAGCTTAAAGCCTGCTCTCATCAGTATGAAGGTTCTTTGCTCATCATTTTTGTTAGAACTTCTAGCCCTCTACTATGGGTAAGCAAATTGTTGGTTCTCTTGTTTTGTTTGTGTTCTCTTATTTCCTCCAGGCTTATTCCTTATGAGATTTGGTCAGTTGCCACAGAAAATAATTTATAGCTAGTCCTTGAAGTTCCTCTTGTCATAAAGAACATATGGCTGTACAAAACTCAGACAGCATATGTGTTAGCAACAGTAAAATCCAGGTGCCTCCAGCAAAAATGAATGTCATTTTTTCATGCAAACTAAAGAAATAAGAATGCAGTCTGGAATTAATTACTTGACTTTGAGTGGACTTGAATATGCCAAATACAGAGGTCTGTACCTTAGCTTCAGTGAATTACCACTCATGTAGAAAATAAAGGGATCCAAGTTACCAGTCTAGATGTGTATTTTCTTTGCAGCAAAGTTTTGCATTTAAAGATAGAGATGAAAAATTCATGACAAAAACTAAGGAAATCCTGGATTGTGTCCATACTTTTATTTTATGAGAAAGAAAGCATGTCTAGGGGTAGTAGAAACACATTTCTCATTATTCACCATACATTTGATTTCAAAACTTCTATTTTGAGGACAGAAAGTCTCTGAGTATCAGTATTGATATCTATTGTGATAATCTCATTTGGCATTAAGACTCAGATAAATTCTATGAACAGCCATAGTGGGTAAGAATATAGGTTAATGTGAAATGATAAGGTAAACTGCATATGTCAGTAAGTTTTTTAATATTTTTTTTAATTTTAGTACTGTTTTCACTTGGTAGAAGCCATAGAGTATGTCAAAGCTTGCATGTGTACATCAATAGGACACAATACGGTCAAGGTTAAACCAGACTAAGTAATTTACAACAGAAGATAAAAACATTTAGTGCTTAATGTTTTGTTTGTCTTTCTCTTCTTTTTTCCTGGTAAGCTGCAGAACTTGTCATAACAGCTTAAAGCAGTGCACTGCCTTCCAAGATTTTAAACAGCCCTACACCAGGAGAAACCCTGAAAAGATTGTGTACCATTAGATCATCCCTTCCACATATTTTACCATGTATTGATGTTGCATCAGTGATGTGACTCGCTCTTCCCTAAACAGAGCTCCCATTTGCATCTAACTACCAAATTGAGTTGGTGTAAAAGATAGGGAATGGGAGTAGAAATAAGCCTACCTAAGCCTGAAGAGTACGTTCTTAAGATGGCACCGGAGCTGCTGTTTTAGGAGATATTTAATGACTAGTCTGACTAGACACAGTACTCTGACTTTGGAGTAATAATCATTTGCTAAAAGCTTGGTTTTTCAAGCTATTCTGAGCATGATTCTTTAAAAACAAAGAAAAACCTTTGTTCATCTTAAACTCCCTAGCTGGGATGAAATGTATTTCAGGGCACAATAACATTAAGGCTTCATCAGCGTTATCTGACAAGCACTGTCATTATGGAAACAAAGTGCCGTATGTTTCAAACTAATGTTCTGTATGGACAGTGGTTGAGTCCTACATCATTTCTCCAGTCCTTTGATAGTGGTTATTAAATTCATCATTATTATAGTGTTGAAATGCAAATAAAACCTTGTAAGGGCTTTGAGCCTCTAAGTACCCTTTTGTTGTTTTTTGCCTGGTAGTGCCAGTATATTGAAAAACTCGGAGAACAGTCTTGGAAACCTGTTTGCCAAATGCCACCCTTTCATGATACAGAATTAGACCAACTGAATCTAAGTGATGATGTGTTGTAATTGCACATTACTAGTACTATCCTTTTACTGTTGGACTTGAACTACATCTCAAGCTAAGTTGAATCAACCTAAAAGCACACAGCATGGCAAGTGGCACATGTGGCACTGTATTATATTTTTTCTGTTAAAAAAAACAAAAAAACAAAAAACCAAAACAAAACAAAAAAACAGCACAAATGCGTATAACTTGTGATGAGTTCAAGATAATCTTGGGTTCAGCTGTTGGAGGGAATAACAAGAATCACATCCTCTACTAGGTTTACTTTTTGCCATAAAATGTCACTTGTTGAAAGCTGCTCACAAATTGCAGTCTGACTGTAAGTCCTGAGGGTATGAATTAATAAGTCAATGGTGTAGGTAGCTTTCAGAAAACTTAGAAATGCATTCCAGTGTCCCCATTTAATTCACTTGATTTTGTCATTAACTTCATCAAGGGCAGTACTTAGTTCTGGCTTTCATTATTGCAGTAAAAATTTACCTAAAACATTTACCTAAATGTGATTTACCTAGAATTCACAAACACTTTTTTTTGAATGGCAGGCTCCAACATTTGACAAGGGAGGACTTGAATTTGTTTAACGCACGATTAATTTTGGCTAGTGCTTGTTTGCTGTGTCTATGTCAAGATTGTAGGATTTTGCAAAGTGGTGTAGGTTTAGTAGATAGCAGTAATCCCACTGCAAGCAGAGCATAGCTGTACATAATGCTCCATCATATGCACATATCTTCCTATACTGGTTCCTCGCCTAGTGTGTTACATTTTTAAGTATCTGGTATTTACAGACTGTAAAGGATTGGTGAGAACGACAGAAGTATGAAATTGTGCAATTAAATTTTGAATGTATTCATCCATATCACTGAATTATTCAATGGAAGTAAATAAAGTTTCAGAAAACACCTGAAATGATTGATTTCTTTAATTAAAGGGAATACACAGAGGAATTGAGATATTAATATATCTGTTATTAATATATACCTATATCTATTTACTGCTACTTGTACTGCTGTACTCTTCTCCATATTGTCAGCTGTTATTCTGAAACAAAAAAATGTATCTGAACTGCCTCCAAAAGTACAGAAATTATACTTTAGTATATCATAGTCCAGAACCTGTAACTCTCCATCACATGCAAAGTCGCAGTTGCATTCAGAAAGTTCCTTTTCCCCACCTTTATCAAAAAGATATAGAAAATTATTTCTGTTTGCAGCTTTTTCATCCCTACAGCAATCATAATGAGAACCTGCTTCCCATTGGCAGGCATTTTTAGTTGACTAGCAAGCCTTTTCAATAATTTCAGGCCAATTTTTTTAACTGATAAAAGCATGTATGCTCTCAGTATAACACATATACTTTCAGCACATAAACATATATATATTATACATATATAAACTGTATATTCTGCAGGTTCATATCATTCTCTGTTTCTGGAAAACTTGTTCTAATGTGCTGTGTATAAAAGACAATTCTTTCTGACATCACAGCCCAAAATGTTATACAACCTTCTATTTTGCGGGGAGATAATGTTTCCAGAAAACCAATAACACAGATCATGTTTTTTACATCTTCTCTGCAGGAAAGGGATGGGTAATCACATCAAAGTTTATGCAGTGAGTATCTGGACCTCTGAAATGCAGAGAAAAGTACAAAAACATTGTATTATTTATCAGTGCATTTTTACAGCTGTTTGACTGTAGAACTGGGTAGCTTCTAATGTATGTAAATGAATTCTTTGTTAAAAAGAAAATTTCAAATCCAATGACAATAGCTTCAGTGGAAAAAAAAGAGTGGCTTGCCTTCTTGAATCTCTGGTGGAATTTGGACAAATTAATTTTCTTAAGCAACATCATAAATACAAAGAAAGCGAAACATATCTTGATAAATGAAAGTCTGTCAGAGGCCGCAGTGCTAGCAGTGTTGAATCAGACAATTAATTATGTATTTTTTACACATCATAAACAGTGAGCAGCTCAAAGGATGATGACTCAATAATATAGCAAGAAATAAATCAGGTAGAGTGAATCTTTTTGCAGTACTTTTCTCCCATGACCCATGTTTCAACCAGTTCTTTTGTAATGATGTGATGAAAGGATCAGAGTGCTGAGACAGCCCAACATCCTGCCCATTCTGACATCCATAGTTACTGCCTTAAGGAAAATGAAATAAGCAGATACAGTCAAGTAAAGAAATGCAGGGGTAGCTTTTTAAGCTTATTAAGTCTCCTTATGCACAAGCAAGCTGTCCCATAATATCAAAATGACAAACCAGTGTGTCTGTGAAAATGCTTTGATCTTCTGATATCAAAGAAAGAACCTTTGTACTGCTCTTGTCCACAGTGTTTATATATGCAAGGCTGAGAACTCAGTAAACAGTCTTACGCATGTGAATCTGCTGGAAAGTGACACAGCTATAGGGCTGACTACACCCTTTCTTTTTTTTCTCAGTATCTCTGAATGGATGATGCTTTTCTTCTTGTGTACCTCATCTCAGACTTCTTGTGGAGGATGTTTGTTCTGTCTTTTGAATATAACCTATATTCATCCAACTGAGTTAGCATTATAGGTATCTCAGGTACTGATTGTGCTATAGTTATAAACAGTAGTGCTTGGCGCAGACTGCTAAATCTGCTTCTGAGAAGCTATGTAAATGTGTAAGTGTCCAAGGATCTTTGTACTGCAATGGTTAATTTACAATAAGTTTGGGTACATGATTGTCAGTCTCCCTTTTATTGTGGGGTAGACCTATTTTGAGAGCTGCAGTGTTGTTAAGTATTGCATACTCTTAACATGACTGAATGAGGACTGCTCCCTTAGAGATCTGCAGTCATTGGCTTACACATTTTGGAAAACAGCCCTTCCCCTTAAACCAAACATTTGTTCATTTTAACTGTGGGAACAAAGCATATTGTTGAAAACAGTCTTAAAGCTAGCATAGAGGTAATTTGCTGTTCATGGATGATAAGTCAAAAAAGCCTGAGGTCATTATATACTCTCTATAGATGCCTATTTCTCAGTTTGTTTCTCTCTTAAAAATCACTCTTGAAAGTGTGATCATATTCTAGTTATCCTTTTTTTACTGTATTCCTGGACTTTTTTTTTTTTTTTTCCTGGAAGTAATTGGTGTGGAAATAAAACATTCTGAGCTAAACTTAGAGCATTGTCTGCTAATGGGAACAAGGCTTATTAAGTTTCAGCTATCTTCTGTTTTGTGCTTGGTTTTATCTCACTGTACTACAAACCAAAAATACATGGGGCAGACATTCTAATAATCACATCTTTCTGTACTTTTGTAAACAATTAAAGGGAAATTTCCTCCCTCCAGTCTGAGATCAGCTTAAAAAGATATAGCAAAACTGAAAATAAATGTTGGCTTCTAATTTGAATAAAAGAAGGAAGTAATAGCTAAATTGTACTTGCCCTGTGGAGTGTTGTAATGTTCTAGAGACTTTATCTATCAAAAGGCAGCGAGGGGAGGTAAATTTCAGTGCTTTTTTTTTTTTTTTTTTTTTTTTTTTGATGTAGATGTAGAGGTAGCAGCATTTTTAATTTTGAATCTCTTAAAAGATTTCTTTCTTTTAAAATGTTTCCACTTTTGCTCTGATTTTGCTCTTTGTTTTGTCATCTAAAATCTATGGAGTCATTTGCCTTTTGGACTTGTCATAATTATATGCATGATTAAAAAAAATGGAGTGAAACTGCTGTCAATGCAAGATCTGAGGTGTTTTTATTATCTGTTGAGCCATTGGGGGTAGAAATGAGTAAGACCTCTTTCCATCAGGAGGAGCCATCTGAAGTCATTCAATTCAGTTCTGGTGGCTAGGGAAATTCGTGCACCGTGAGGCAGAGCTCTTTGCCTCCTTCCTTGTGCCCATCTCTGTCTCATTAGGCTGTCTTCCCCATAATAAAAATGTTTGCACTCTTGTTTTGTGCGTCTCTTCCCTAGTAGTTACAGAGTAGCAGATAATCATGGGACTCTCCATTTATAATACTATTTGGGCAGAGGCCATCTTAACAGCTAATTAGCAATAGAGCACAGCTCAGCAGAGATGAGACAAATATGCATTTTTAGGATTGTGTACAGCCTCATTACCTGTTCCTTGGTACAACACCCAAGTAGAAACTAGGCACAGGTTTGTTTCCACAAGCTGGGCTGGTATTTCACCTCTGAATTTGTGTGATTGTTGCAGCAGCTGTTTGCATGTCAGGAGCATGCTATAGCAGTTCTTGAGATGCTCACCACGAACACAACTGAATCACATTACTCTGTCTTTCATGGTAACACATGCCCACGTTTCCTTCCCAAAGCATCATCATTCATGGTCCAGGATGGAGCCAGGAAGCAGTTAGAGCCAGACCTGCTAGAGAAAGGCACTATCATTCCATGAAACTTGCAACCTGGCAGAGAGGGTAAGTCACAGATGGCATTCCTTCTGGCAGAAACCATTGCTGCTGCATTAGAAAGGCATTGGTAGCAAGTCAGATGTCAGTACTATTTTGTATAAGGTTTGTGTTAGGTTTCTCTGAATGCTGTGACTTTTAGTTAAGGGAACTCTCATAGGGGAGCCCAAGACAGGCATAAGGAAATGTTAACTAGAATAGATTAAAATCCCTTTTAATGGTGCTTGTAGTGAGTACAAGGGCAAGTGAGAAATGGAGATGTGGCTGAGACCAGAGAGGACTGTATCAGACTTTCACTATGTGAAATAGTAAATTCAGTTACAGATAATGAAAAATTAAATTTTTAGATCTCCTCTTACCCCTTCACCAGCTCTGCTCTCATCTCAGGGAAATGCTTACAACAAATCATCCCCCACAAGAAGCATCCCCTTTCAGTTTTTCTTTTCTGTCTTTTCTGTCATTATCTATTCCTTTATTTAATGCTAGTAACAAATTTCCTTCCAGGCAGCAAAGAGAATTTTTTTTTTTTCTTTAAGCATGTTTTGACTTATGGGTCATACTTACTATCACCTGTCTTCAGCTTAAAGCTAATATCACAGTAAACTTTATTAAATTCCTGATGTGAGCAGTGCACATTACTACTGCTCTAAATTCTGCTGCCAGCCGTGTTATCAAAGCATATTCACTTTTGTGAGACTTAAGTGCCTGTTGCTCACATGCCTGTTAAGACCTTTTGCTTCTAAAGATCCTTAGTTAGTTGGCTTTTAGTCAATTTTCAAGGAGATTTCTTATGACATCAAGGGATACTTTTCCTTGATGTGAATGTGAGATGGAGATGGGCACCTGCTTGTGCTCAGACTTGCTGAAGAAATTATCTACCTTTTCTGATTTCTTGTCCTACAATTCTTCTTTATGTGAAAATGACTGTTTTTTGGATTTGGGCCACGTATTGATTCACCAGCGTTCACTACCAGTGCTGAGAAAAACTGTTGATAACAGGTGATCAAAAAAGAGGTAATGGGTTTCCTAATTCCAGTATAAACTCTTTCTCAAATAGACACTAACCAAGAATTGATGTTAGAAAAAAATAATAAAATAGTCATACTATCTACTGCCAAATAATCATTTTTTATCTTCAGAAAGTCATCTCTGTGTTTGCATTACCCATCTGCAAATTGGTAAAGTAGTATTTCTCATATTGCAGCAGGTCACTGACCAGCTTTGGTGGTCAGTCCAAGGTATTGTTGTAGAGCAGGTGTTGTACTGATATTGGTATCTTCTGGTTAGTTAGCAAATGGATTTACTTCTTGAAGCCTAAGACTCATTACAGATTCATTGTATAAGGAAAGCTAACTGAATAGAAGGTTCCAGCTGATTTTTTCTTTTCAGTTCAAGTAGCATAAGGCAGCTAACATATTTGGCAAATGTAGTATTCGTAATTGTATTTTCACGTTTTAAATTTGATTGAATAAAGAGAGATTTATAAGATTTTTTTTCTTATAATGCTGTTTTTGAAAAGGGTATCTTAATTTTTTTTCCCTAGAAGTTCAATGTTATTTAGAAAGTTAACTTTTAAAAATCTTCTTCACTACACCATCATTATCATCACCACCACTTCCATGTACTAAAGGCCAATCAAATTCAACTCAATACCATTGTTAATCTATATCAATCCACAGTCAATGTCATTTCATTCCATTTCTTTTTCTTACCTGGAGGGTCAGAACTTCTTTACCTAATGAAAGGCCAGAAGAGAAAATGTATTTCTGTTTGCATTTTTATCTAATGATAAATGCATGCACACAAAATTTTTTAAAAAATAATAAAAGGGACAGAGTGAAAAATAAGATATTCTACTTAGATTTTCAGATATCAAAAAGAAACTGATGCCTTCAGTTGTGGAACTTTATTGCAATGGAAAAAAGTCTGTGGCATTCATAAAAATATTCTACTTCTATTAAAGTTTTAATAATAAAAAGGCATAATAAAAAAAGCATTCAATTGTAACTTAATGGTCATCTTCCTCCCATGCCCTGCCCAGCCTTTGGAAAATTGTGTTTTCAACACAAGAACAATATTTTCTTTAGGTTTACTATCTTTACCATTTCTATAAAGTAACAATGTTACTCTGAAAGCTAAATACCTAAGCAAAAGGAAAGAATTTTAAGAAAATCAGAACTAGCATCTGTCTTAATTGTGTAATAGAATGCTCAGATCTGAAATCAAAGCACCATGCTTAACAGTATATTTATCAGAGTCATTGAATGAGCATATTGATGGCCTTACCATCTCTTTTCTAGGGAGCCTTTTTTTTCTCTGTGCTGCTGTAATGGAAAAGAATGATGCTCTGCCAAAACTATTCTCCTTTTTAACAAATCTACTAATTTCCCCATTGTCTTGCCTTTTATCTCACAGGAGGTCGTAAAATATTTTGTCACTGATTCATGAGAAATACATATTCTATCATCTAATTTCCGATTGTTAATTTTCTTGTCTGTGTGCAGAAGTGGGAACACATTATTCCATGCGGTGAAATCTGAAGCAGCTTCCTGCCATCTAGTATGTCCATTACAAGGTGTCATAATGAAAGCAGTAATGGATGAATGTTGAAAAGTGCAGAAGTTTGCTATGGTTAATTACAAAAGAGAAGAGGATGATTCACATCTCATTCGTGCCACCCAGGGAAACTAGTCTGGCTGGAAGCCTCTTGAAAATGTTGTCTGAAATGAATGTTGCTGTGGTGCCTTAATCTGGATTTTGTAATCTTCCTATGAGTCTGTCTTCCTTCTTTATTCTCCAAGAAGACATATATGTCTACACAAATATCCCATTCATGATTACAGAAGCAATCACTGGAAATTTTAGCCTTGGTAAGTCTCTGCTATTATGTTAAACATTACAAAAAAAAGGTCAAGCTGGGTCTTGAAACTGTCCTATGAAAGGGTTGTGCCACTTAAAGGATGCTTTTTGTTGGTGTATGGAGTCAAAGTCTGGATTTCCTTCTGGAAAATCTATTCCCATTCCTGGTAATGGTTTCCACATCTTCCTTCTCTCAGGAGTATCAGCAGCCTGAGCCTCAAGGTTGAGTTGCATTCACAGCTGATGTTTTTTGAGTTATCATTTGCTGCTAAAAAGCCCAGTACAAATTCTTCCAAAACAACATCGTGGTGGTTTAGACAACAGACTATCTATCTGTCCATGCTGAAATGTTTAAGCTGGCAACAGAAAGGATCACAGAAATAGGGAAGTACTCTTTTGCAAAACTTGGCAGAAAGTCTTTCTGAATTTCACACAGCACAGTAAAGTGGGGAACTGAACCTAGATTTCTACTATCTGAAACCATTATCACTCTGTCCCATTTCAGTGTGCTGTATTGCTTATCTTCTGGGATGTACTGTGTTGTTTCCTGTTTTGTAGGTAGGTCCGCAGATTAGAAACTTATCAAAATTTCTGATAACTTACTGACAATTATCTTATATTCTTTTCCTTATAAATGTAGCTCAACTTTATTTGACTCACGGAAACAAACTTGTGAATATAAATTACTGGTATGTATTTTTTGTTTTGAATCTAGTAATATTTGCCATACACCACAGTTGATTTTTCCTTAATTCAGTAGTTACCTCCTATAAAAATACACAACCTATCTCATGATGTATATCCATCACCATGTTACTTGACACTTTGTTTTTCACAAGTGTCTTGATTCTTTTCAGTCCTCTTCAACTCATTTTTTTCCTCTAATTGAACCTACTCTTGCAGTTAGTTCCTTCAGTGAACTGGAACTCCTTGAACTCATGTTAACTTGTTGAAAAAGAGGCAAGAGAAATTCATCAACATGAAATTTGTCAATCACAGAAGTTGAAGGCCAGTGTGAGAAGCACTGTGATGTAAACACTCAGGCCCCCTCGCATTTTCTCTGGTTCTGTTGACCTGTGTAGAAAATGAAAGACATTTGACTCACTTAGTAGTAAGTGACTGACTCTCAGTATAAGTCTAGAGGGAGACTATTTTGGTTTCTGATTCACTTTAAAGTGAGCATTTTAGAAGTTACCTCATCTTTGGTTCATAGATGAATATCTTGTTTATCTATATTCATTGCTTAATATTCACAACAGGTATGTGCTTTCTGCTTTTACTGTCTTTTGACCAATTTATTTATTTATTTATTTTTAACCTGCTTCTCAGAGCTCAGATACCTAGTTCACTCTGGGTTTTCTTTCAAACAGGCTCAAAACTTTTTTGAAATGCATATGATCTTGTTTGTCTTACGAAGCTAAAGTATTTTTCTGTACCAAAGTATGTGTCCTAGAAATCTATTAACCCCATCTGGAAACTGCAATCCAGCAAACTTTTAGGTAAGCTTCAAGCATATTTAATTGTACCCTTGAATGAAAAAGAATGTAAGATATTAGTCTTCCCTCTGGAAACTTTCTTTATTTGTTTGATTCTTTTAGTTCAAAAATGTTGTTCCTGATATAAAAGTGAATATTATAGAGCAAAATCCTGTTATGCTGCAAAATGTGAAAAACAGCATGGTTGTTGTATTTATACTTGATATCATTCCACTCTCCTTTTACCTTCAGGCCAAGTGGTACAGAATGGATTGTGTCCATATTGCTCACAGTTAATCCTTTCCACTACATTGCAGCTGCATTTCTAATGCCGGATGCCCAGACATCTGGGATCTCTGCAAGATCTTTATATCCTAAATTACTTTAGTTTGTATCTTTGCAATTTAAAAATACTGAAATACCATGAAGACCATACCACAGTCTTGATGAACAGTTCTTTATTAATAGCTTACTAGGGAAATCCTGGCTGGATGTTGCTCTGGGCAGCCTGATCTAGTGTTGGCTACCCTGCCCATGGCAGGGGGATTGAAACTAGATGATCTTTGAGGTCCTTTTCAACCCAGGCCATTCTATGCTATGATGAAAGGAATTGCATACCTAGAAACATGACATAAAACCACATGTGGGATTATTCCTGGCATTAGAAGATTATTTAGAATTTTGTTTTTCTTTTACTTTTCCATTTAAAAAACTATGCTGCTCACACAACTTGTTAACTGCTCCCAGAAAAACACTCAAATTCCATTACAGAGGGAACAATTTGTTCACTATCAAAAGAGAAGCTAGCAGTGAACCTATACGGAGTGTAGAAGGTCAAAGGTATAGAGCAGGGCAGTGAACCCAGGAGCTAAATTTTTTGATAGTGCAAATGGGTGAGGAAGCTGAACTGAGCTTTATTCAAGCACGGGAACTTGCTGAACCTGTCCAGTTCATGTCTCTGATCCAAACCTAAACACAGTTTCTAATCATCAATATTATTCTGTGCTGAATTAATTTCATTATATAAAATTTGGGACATAACTGAAATTTAGACATCATAAAGAGTAAGTACGTAAAATGAGGTTAAGAAAATCTCCATTATACATTTTTCCTTAAATTTCATGGAACAAAGTGATAAAAAGAGAAAGATTCCCGGAAGCTGAAACTGAATTAGTTTCTGCCTTTCTGTGTCTTCTGTGAATACTGTGAAAGTTTAATAAAAGGCTGTTCCAAAAGTAATGCCTTCTATATTATCATCTTGGCCCACGATGTTAGAGATGGATGTTGGTGGTATGACAGTAGAGGTTGAACCTTCCTACTGACATTCTATTAAATTTTTTGCCATGCAACAGATGTAAGCATTTTGAAGACTATGCAGCACGGTGGCAATGTTTGCATGAAAATAAATAGGAAGCATTGTTTTGGAAATCTATGTACTTTCACTGACCAATAAATAAAGCCAGATGTATTTCTTATTTAATTTTCCTTCTAAGGCAATATCACAAAAGATAAAATTTCTATTTTAATTTAATGATATATGAAGGACTTTGGAAATATTAGTGAGTTCTGAGTCACAAAAAGCTGACATTTGCTTTTATGCTATGTTCTCTCACAATCAATGGTGACAAAAAATCCAGTCTTAACAGAAGCGTAGTGAATTAGAGTGGGCGAGTTTCCTTATAACTGTAATGAATAGCAACTTCCTGGAGTTTATGCAGCCTCAGTGCTGAAGCATTTAAATCTTGGCTACTTTGGTCTAAAATGTAAATTTTTCATCTCAATAAATAAAATATAAGTGACTTTTAGCCTTTAGAACTAAGCTGAAATTGGACAAGTGCATCCAAGGGTGAGTTCTGAATAATGTGGAGTTAATTTATCATATTGCTTTTCAGTAAAGTCTGCTCTTAGAAACCTTTGCAAACTTTGGTCAAGCATCTCCTCTGCGGCTTCATCTCAAGTAAAAGACAGGAGAATTCAAGTGTTTTTTTTTTTTTCTGGCAGAGTCTTCCAGTTGATACCTGTTTGCAGACAACACCAACCTGAGTGGTGCAGTCGATACATTAGAGGGAAGGGAAGCCATCCAGAGGTACCTGGACAGACTGAAGAGATATGACCATTAGAACCTAATGAAACCTAAAGGTGTTGCACTTGGGCCAGGACAATCCCAGGTATTTATACAAACTGGGGGAAGAACCCCTTGAGAGAAGCACTGCAGAGAAGGACTTGGGGGTCCTGGTAGATGAGAAGCTGGACAGGAGCCAGCAGTGTGTGCTTGCAGTGCAGAAGGCCAACTGTGTTCTGGGCTGCATTAAAAGAGGGATGAGAGGGAGGTGATTGTCCCCCTCTATCAGCTCTTGTGAGGCCCCATCTGGAGTACTGTGTCCAGGCCTGGGGCCCCCAGCACAAGAAAGACAACAGATGTGGTTATTCTATAGGTGGAAAGTTTAACTGAATTGCATCTGAAGCCTCCAGACCTTAGTTTCTGCAGAATGCCTGCAAGCTGCTGAATCACCCTCCTTCTGCAGAGAATACCAAGCCATAAAGTGTTTGCTGGAAGCATCAGCAATGTGGTGATACATTTTGTGCCCTGAAGTGTGCTGAAGTCACAAGATCCCATGAAATACAGATTGCCTGCATGTCCACTGCCTGGATTTCAGCAATTCAACACAGACATATTGCAGTTTTTATTCCTTCAGTGTTATTCCTGTGTACTGTTATCACAGACCTAGTTTGGAAGTAGGATATAACTCTGAAAGGCAGCTCTGCTGCAGTCACAAACTGATTAATGACTCATGGCACCATGTAGCACACTTACCACATAAACTGTTACATGCTTATCCAGGATGACAAAGGGATTCAGACAGAAAGAATTAGTCAATTTTAGTCTGTGGTTAGTCCTATTTTGTCCAACCATAACTGTAAACTGAATGCTCTTAGGAATATTGCATTTCAGCCTTTTCTGAAAGACATTTTCCTTAAACACATTGTGTTCTGTAACATCCAGTTTGTATTATAAGTAATCTTCCACAGGAAAGTAATATCACTTAGCCATTATCAACAGCAATTTCTACTGCCCTGGAGATTTTTGTTGTTGTTGTTGTTGTTTTTTTAATGTATTTTTAATTTTTTTTTTTTTTTTCAATTTCAGTGCAATAACTGGAAAAAAATAAAACAATAAACAATTCTAAAACTATAGGAACAAAAGTGGTGGTTTCCAGTTCTTAGAGATCAGACACTAATACCAAAGGCTCTGCCATCATGTGCAAAGGGGTTTTCCAGCAGGAGTATACGTATTATACAGAAAGGCTGGGTGGGAAACAAAGCAAAGGAGGCCTTTCCAGAGGCACACAGCACATCACTATTGGTTCTTAAGTGAAGAAAATCTCACAGATCCCACCACACCCACTGTGTGCCTCATTCTTAATGTCATTTAGTATGTATTATCTATCACAAGCAGCTGTTACTTGGTCAGTTGTTATGTTCTTTTATTTGCCAGTTTTAAAATGCTGATTTCCCTCTCGCCCATCCCCCACAACAACCCCAAGTTCTCTGAATACATTTTCTGTTAAATAAATAAGAAATATATCATAAAATGGCCTGGGTTGAAAAGGACCACAATGATCATCTAGTTTCAACTCCCCTACTGTGTGCAGAGTCGCCAACCACCAGACCAGGCTGCCCAGAGCCACATCCAGCCTGGCTTTGAATGCCTCCAGGGATGGGGCATCCAGAACCTCCTTGGGTAACCCATTGGGTAATGTTCCAGTGCATCACCATCCTCTCTGTGCAAATCTTCCACCTAATATCTAACCTAAACCTCCCCTGTCTTAGTTTAAAACCATTCCCCCTTGTCCTATCACTATCCAGCCTCATAAACAGCTGTTCCCCCTTCTGTTTATGAGCTCCCTTCAAGTACTGGAAGGCCGCAATGAGGTCTCTCCAGAGCCTTCTCTTCTCCAAGCTAAACAAGCCCACTTACCTCAACCTTTCCTCATAGGAGAGGTGCACCACCCCTCTGATCATCTTAGTGGCCCTCCTCTGGACCCGTTCCAAGGGTTCGCAAGAGCTGAGTAGAGGGGGACTATCACCTCCCTCTCCTTGCTGGCCACCCCTTTTTAATGCAGCCCAGAACACAGTTGGCCTTCTGCACTGCAAGCGCACACTGCTGGCTCCTGTCCAGCTTATCTATCAGGACCCCCAAGTCCTTCTCCTCAGCGCTGCTCCGAAGGGGTTCTTCCCCCAGTTTGTATAAACAACTGGGATTGCCCCAACACAAGTGCAGCACCCTAAACTTGGCCTTGTTGAACCTCATTAGGTTTTCATGGGCCCACTTCTCTAGCCTGTCCAGGTCCCTCTGGGTGGCTTTTCTCCATTCCAGTGTATCGCTGCACCACTCAGGTTGGTCTTGTCTGCAAACTTGCTGGGGGTGCACTCAATGTCATCGTCTATGTCATTGATGAAGATGTTGAAGAGCACCAGCCCCAAAACTTGTCCCCCCTGAGGGACATCATGACTGGCCTCCACTCTGATACAGAACCATTGATTACACTCCTTTGACTACATCCAGCCAGCCAATTCCTAATCCATCGAGCAGTCCATCCTTTAAATCCACACCTCTCCAATTTAGAGAGAACAATGCAGTGAGGGACCATGTCAAAGGCTTTGCAGAAGTCCAGGTAGATAACAGCCACTGTCCTTCCCCCATGCACCAAAGCCATCACTCCATCATAGAATGTTACCAGACTGGACAGGCAAGACCCACCCTTCTTGAAGCCATGCTGGCTGTCTCAAATCACCTCTTAGTCTTGTATGTGCCTTAACGAAGCTTCTAGGAGGATCTGCTCCATGATCTTTCCAAGCACAGAAATGAGGCATATATGTATTTATTGTTATTACAAGAGGTAATAAATGCATATCTATAATGCTACAGATAAAAATAAACAAGATGCTGAACAATTTTGGCATTACACATGTACAAGAAAAAATTGAAGAAAGAAAGAGAAGAAGGACATATGTATGCATTCTGATATATTTAATGTGGTTTTTTTTTTTCTTTTGCAGAAAATGCAATTGTTGTAACCACAAGATTGCAGGAATATAAAATAAGCTTGCCTTATTCTCAGTTATGGCTTTGTTTTTTTTAAATAGCCATGTTCTCTTACAAAAAATATGAAAGATTAAAATCCACAATAAAAATCAAGATTCCACTATTCGTCACTGTCTTTTAAGGTGTAACTTTAACCTCACTCCTTGACCTTGAGTCTCCTTTAATAATGAAAACCAAGAACATCACACCAACCTGTGAAATTCCATCAGGGTAATAGGAAGGCAAGCCCTCAGCTCTCTAGAGGAGAGTCACCAATCCCTAATTTATGTTTTCCGATTTGGTGATTAAACACAACACACTTGTGTTTAAAATCAGTATGGAGAGGTCTGTGGATATGTCCGTTAATAATTTACTACTTCTCTATAATTTACATAGCTAAAAGTAAATTTAATGAGCTAGAGTTTAGTTAACTCAGACTCGAAGAGCCTAAATTCTATCTGCAATGCTCCCTTGGTGTTCTCAGATTTATGCATGTATTTATAATCGCTTTAATTAAATCCAAATTGGGCAAGAGTCTGAATGATGTGAATGTATGTGTTTGAAATATAATTAATAGAAAGTACAAAACCTTAAGCCTCTAGGAGGTATCTTTGATGCAGTCTATGGATTTTAATGTCAATTGAGATGCGTATCCTAAGAGCTACTTGAGCAGCTCTTGAGGAAGAGAGGTAAATTGAAGTAGGGGTGGTGGTCTACGTGTGAAGAGGAGCCCACTGTTCTTTCTTCCAGAGATGAGAGGAGACCAAAGGTAAGCTTTTAGCCTACTCCTTCATATTTAAATGCAGATTACCTAGCACAGTGGATTTTGACCCATGACTTGTGTCAGTATAAAGAAATACTGAAAATAATCTTACAAATGGGGAAACTGGGTTGTGTCTTTACATTTAGTCTTTTATATTTATTATTTCTGACAACAAAAATAAGCAGGTATTAATTTTTCAATTAGTATTAGCATGGATATTGACTTATGCTATTATGAGTATCAAGACACAAAAGCTTTCCTGCTGCTTTACATAATTAAATAATGCTGCCTTAACATTTGCAGAAACTGTAGGGAAGTGTAATGAATTCTACAAATACTCAGATTTACTTATTGGAAATAGAAACAACTGCTGGAAAAAAATGGATACTTTTAAAATACATCTTCTCCATGCATAGTAATGTTAGCTAAAAAAAAAAAAAAAAAAAAAAAACACCAAACCAAACCTAGACTATTTTTTGCTAAAGAGCTGACAATGCCATGATTGAATTGGAGCATTAGGAAAGAATGGAAATTTATTTATGAAATGAACATCTGCCTTTTCTGAATCCAAGAAAAATAAAATCAGCATAGAGCACAGTTTTGGGAGCACTCAGAAATGTCTTTGCAGAGAGGAAAAATTTAACAGCCAGAAGTCACCAATGACTCTAGCACATTAAGAAATAACTGAAAATTTGTCCCACAGTCACCTACAACAAAAATTAGAGTTTGAATTTAGTAAAACCCACCTTGATTACTGGTCAGTGATAGTAGTGGTCTTATAAGACTTTCCCTCACTGTTTGATTTCTTTCATGAATTCTTGGGAGTGAGTAGCAGAAATAATATGTTAAGTGGGAGTAAAGAGTTATATTTCTATTTGAATGAATATATAATTAAAATAATTTGACAGATACATGGCTGATACTCTACAGTGCTCCAATTACTAATTGTTTGGCTTTCTGAAATATCTCATTCTTGAGATTCTTACAAATTTCTTTTAAAATCCTTTTTCTCAAATTCATTTAGTCAATATGAGATCTTCTCAGGGCAGGGTTTGCTCTTTCTCCCTGGTTTCCACAGGTTTAGACAAATCCATACCACCAATTTCTATTCAAAATTGCTGCCACTAATCTTTTCCAGCAAAGACGCCTTTGTGGAACACCCCAGCAAGGAAGTCAGTCTTATTGCCTTTGATGCCTCCAACTAGAAGTTTGCTCAGGACAACTGCTTTTGCTAGGCTATGTCTTTCCCAATCCTTTCCCCTCATCTGCAAGCTCACAGGCATCACAGGGTACTACAAAGCTCAGAACATGGGCTTTTAATAAAAAAAAAACAAAAACAAAAAAAACAAAAACAAAAAAACAGGAAAAAAAAAACCAGTGAAAAAATGCACTTGGAATCTAATAATAATTTATGTAAATGAGGCCTTCCCACGCTACCTTTTTCCTTCAAGAGGGGGAGCAAAGAGCTTTTATTCTTAAGCCTTCTGGCTTATTACATTAATAATTCATAACCAGTGTGCTTTATATAGGCTGTGATTCAATCTCAACAAACTTGCAGAAAGCCATTCTTCCTCCAGTGTTCACAAAGTGTAGATTTTCTTAAGAGTATGCAGCTTTCCAAGTGAGATATTCTTCATTTCTACAGGGAAAATCTTCTCATTCCACAATCAGTTTTAAATTGATTGTTGACACATTCTTTCTCCATAGAACTGAAGATATGCATAAGGCAAGGAAAAAAGAGTCTGTTGCAACAGATTTGCAGAATTAACAAAGATAACAAATCTGCATCAGTAGAAAGCTATAATATTGTGAGACAATTCTTCATTAAACACTTCAGAACAACTATTATACGGAATTAGGAATCCACCTTTATTATATTACTAATATTAATGAATTGTCTTGGCAGACTGGAACCAAGTTAACAAGTAATTCAGTTTTTTTAAGTCTACATAATCTATAACAAAAAAAAGGTACATTTGACAGTTTTAAATAGTGAAAAAATAAACTATTTAGTTTAGTAAGAAACAGCTTTCTCATGATTAATTAAATTGTAAAAAAAAAAAAAAAAAAGACAGAAAAATTAAGTAAATGTTCAGTTAGTATTTTCAAGGCAACCTTGTGAAATATAAGCTGATGAATTCTTCAGTCTAATAACACAGACCAGGACAAGACTGATTAAATATGCTTACATATCCCTAAGGTATAAGGGAAAAATATTTTGTTAAACTGGAAACGCATAGAATAATAAAATGATGTGACCTCATTAGATAATGTTATAAAGAGATATTTCCAAAATAAACTGTAAAGAAATGTTGTGAAAACAATATAATAACAATATAAAAATAATAAATAACACACTTTGTCAGTGTGACAGAGCAGATTTTCCTGGGTTAGCACATAAGTCATGCAAATCTGGTTTATAGTTAGCTGTGTTTATATTTTTGATGCTTAACATTAATGATGTTAAGGAAAACTTTGGGAGATATCTTCAAGCATGAGACCAGATAATAGAGGTGAGGAGTCCTGGACGTTTCTCCAGGTTAGATTCCAGTCATTTTTGTTGTAGAATGGCAAAATCACAGAAGAGGGAGTGGTGAGTCTTTCATTACCTATGTCCTACACAATTGGCTAGCAATGGGCAGCACATGCAAAGACATCCACAGCAAAGAAGTGTTTTATCCTCCAAAAACTTGGAACAAGTGGAAATGAGAGCTAAAAACAAATCTTTGATGGTTTGACAGAATATAACAGTTTATACAAGTTAATGTTTGTATTGGGTAGGCTCAGTGCTTGGACAGCTAGTGAAGTAGTCCTCAAGAAAAGTGAGGATCATCTGGACAATCCATTTTCATAATAGCCTGTTTCTGTTCACTAGCAAAGATAGTTTTACTTGTATCTGGAAAATACAAATTAATTAATTAGCCTATACAAGTCTCAAACCCTACCCTTCAGAGTTCTTAGCTGTGAAAGCAAAATAATCAGTATAGCTAAAACATTGATAGCAGTTTCACAAGCACTTAAAACAGTTCTAATATGAGTCCTACTTAAGCTCTGCATCCCTTGGGTTCTGTTTGTTGTCTGAAAGTGATGAGGCAGATAAGAGTGTCTCTTATCTGCTTACAGCAGAAATTGGGTTGTTTTTCTCATCAGTAGTTACAAAGCTAAACAGCAAACTGCACTCTGTCAAATTTGTTTCAAAATGTTTTTTTCAGTCATAACTTTCCTAGAGATTTATAATTCTTCAGTAATGCTCAAACCCCACTAGAAAGCTGTAATAAAAACAAGAAAAAATGTTAAGATAATAATAAGAGAGATAAGTTTTAAATCTCAGCCGACTCTGTTATGTTGCTGGAGAGAAAATGTATTAGGGAATAATTTTAAGGCAAACTATGAAAGAAAAATGATGTTCATAAAAATTAAAATACCATACCTTCTAATAAAGTATCATAAGATTATCTACAATCCAGAGTAAGATGAAGACTTGACATTATTTCAGGATGTTACTGTTACATTAAATTGAAAAAAGCAAGTGAAATTAAGAAAATCTAGGCTACATATTGGGTCAGAATCAGAAACTGTAAATCTTACGATGTTATGATGCCTGAAATCTTTGTAATTACAGGAAAGTGTTGAGATCTCAGATATTTTATAATGATTCAGGATTGAGAGGAAAAAAAGTTACATTTAGGGAATTTAATTATATTAAACAGTACTATTTCAAATGTAAGTTAAGTCTAAACAATTGTAGAAAGATGGAACAGCTTGGGTTGGAAAGGATTTCAAAGCCCACCTAGCTCCAACACCCATCTGTGGGTAGGGCTGCCACTTGCCAGGGCCCCACCCAACCCGGTCTTGAACTCCTCCAAGGGTGGGGTATCCACGGTTTTTCTGGTCTCAGGAAGAAAGATGAGGATGGAATAAATGAAAGCATTTTGGCAGTATGTTATCTCTCCCTATCTGTTTATGCGCCTGGTTAGCTACTCTGAGAAGAACAGGATAGATTTATGCTCTCTTCTTGCCTACTTCAGATTCTTTGCTGCCTCTTTTCCTTACTTTTTTGCTTGCAGAAACAAGTAATGTAGCGAACAACCCTGATCTATAACAGTAGCAAGAGTAAACTTCTACTAAAGAATTTAATTTCTTAGAATGGAAGAAAGGGCAACCACAGGAGCTACCATCACAGGAGCTGGACATCTTCCTGCCTAAAATGTGATGTGGGCTGCAGTGAGCATTCAGAGATTGAGCCTGTATCAGAATAACAAGGGCTTGCTTAACTCTGATAGGGAATCCTACCTGAGTGATGATAATATCAGATGGTTATAAGTATTAATCAATAGGCTGATAGGTACCAGGTAGTTAATTTTTCTTCATATACAGCTGTGATCACAGATACTTTGAAGTGATGTGAAGTTGAAAAGATATAGATATGCAAAATGCATGTATTGTGATCACTGAACAAGAAAGCTCAAAACAGAAGCATGGATGAAAATTTAGTAGTGGTGATCTTCAGTCATAAACTTAGCAACTTTTTAGGACTAGAATTTCTTAACAATTATTTATTCCTTACAGTTACAGAGATTAAATACTACTTAACAATTGACAATAAGCAGCAGTGTTTTATTTGAAAATGCATGATTGATAGCATAGCTGCAGCTTCTGATGAAATAGAATAAAAATAAGACTCTGGTATTTGTGAACATGGATATGCACAGTCTCTTGAAAACTGATCTATCCACCTCGTGTTGCATGCTGTAAGCCCCCCATTTCTTTTAAAATGCTTAAGATCTTTGGATGAATGCAAGTATGTTTTTAATACATTCTGATAGGGAAACATGGTAGCAGAATAGCACAGATTTTTTGTAGAAGCTCATTGTGAATTTCAAAAATGTTTTAACAAAAATAATAACAGCAGCCTTTTGAAACTACTCTGCTTTTTAGCTATCCTGGGGATGTACTGTTCTCACTGGCAACAAGTGCAAAAGCCTATTTGTTTTCAATTTAGCTCCGAGAGGTTAGTAACATTACCATCCCATAGGTATTGGATTATACACTTCAAGACCAATTAATAATAATTGCGGGTTTGAAATTAAATTCAGGACTGGAATGATTTAATGGTCATCAAAATGAGTGAACCATGAGATTATTTTAATTAAGTATAATCATCTATTTCTGAAAATATTATTTCTAAAACATTCAATGTTAACATAAAGATATATATTAATTTGGCAAACTTGTTTTATACTAGGTTTAATGAAATCACTTAAATTCAGATGTTCCAAGTGACTGATGATTTTTAGCTGCCTAATTGAGACATATTGGACTGAGGACATTATCATAAATCTTCCTGAATATCGTATCAATTGTTGATCCCCTGAGATGCAGTGATATTGTTTTGATGTAAATCAGTTTTTAAATTACTTGGAAAAACGTTATGAAAGAGGATCATTTAATACTCATCTAGGTTTTGTAAAGCCTTTTGAGGACTTAAGTTGTCATGGAATTCAAGACTATTAGATGACCAGCCTGTAAAATTTAATTAGCATAATGTTTGAATATGTACAACTTGTATGCAGCCAAAAAATCCATGCTTCTTTGTTGACAATCAAGAAAATTATCTTTAAAATATTGCACAGAAATTGCTGAAGTAAAAGTAAAATATCTGAACCATTTGATTAAGATAGAAGGAATTGAGAATAATTGCTCACATGTATACGTGCAACTGTTTTTACACAGCTATGTCCAGGCTGAAGTCTTTCAGAACAATATTTTGAAGGCAAATTAACTTCAGGCAGCTTTGAATGCTAGCTGTAGATTTCTAACTCTAGTATGAAGAATGGAAAAAAAAAGCCAGCTTCTTTCCCAATAAACTTTAGTTATGCTCTGAGGGTGGGGTAGGAGAGAAGGAATGAGAGAGAGAAAGAGGAATGGTACAGAGTTCTTCCCAAATCTCAATAAGAAATGCTTGGTGTCAAATGAGATAATGAAATAGTTGATTCAATAAGAAAGAACTAAAAAGAAGAGAAGAGTGAGTGAATCTTACGTCCCTTCAGATGGTAGAAAGTATGCATTCACAAAAAAACAAAAATTTGTGAGACAAAATGCGCAGAACTGGCAGAAAGTTCTTCATGACATCACTATGGTGGCACCGAGATACAGAAAGGAATATTCTTGTTCTATTTGTGCATGTGTGGGGGTGGACGTATGGCCAAAAGCAAGTTTTCTGTGCAACTGTAATGCGCTTTCTACAAAAGAGAGCATGGAGCAAAAATTCTGATACAGCCTATACATTTCAGTCCTCATGTTTCTTCCAGAACATCACGCAGGCTCATGACAAATTACATGTCAAGAAATTGCAGAACTCGAAGATGTATGTTTGAAACAAGTCAGAATCTCTTAAATATAAACAGATAAGAGTAAGTATTGTGTAGTCTCAAGCATGAAAATGTGAATGGGAAGGTCACATTTTTCTCTGGACAATAGCAAAAAAATGAGACACTAGGTAATTTTAGAGCAGAAAAAATTAGTACTGGTAAGCCTTTTTTTTTTAAAAAATACTTTTTTGAAAAAGTAGAGCTTCCACTGTTCCATAGCACAAGGAGAACTACACTACTTCACTTTTCTCATTAAGAAAGAAAAATAAAAAATAAAAGAAATGCAAACCCATCAGATTTACACATTTCCCCAGCCACACACACACACAGTGATGGTTACAGCCATTCCTAACCAAAAACTCTCTAGACTTTCATAGTGAGATTAGAAATAAATTAGACCCTGCATAAGAAGCAAGACCAGAGAAAACCAGGACTTAAACAAAAAAGTTTTAGAACTTCTTGTGTGTATGGGAACTACTGAGTCACAGCCTGAACCTCTGATTGATCACCTGAGGCGAGCCATGAGTCAGCCAGAGGAGCACAGGTGAAGGCAATTCTCCTGTGCTGCTGGAAGGGGTGGAGCCTGGCTGCACCCCTCCTAGACCTATTTAAGAGCTGGCTGCCAATGGGGAAGGATCTCATCTGGAAATCCCTCCTTCTGGTGTTTTGTTGTGAGCCTAGCATAAGGGTAAGCCTTCCATTTCTTCTCTCTTGTTATCTTAGTCCACTTCACCTAACTCACTTGTTTATTTTGTGGTTGTGACATCTTGACATCCATTGATTATACATTGTGTAATCAGGGTGAGAAGCCTAATGTGGAGAAGCAGGAGAGGAGATAGACGGGAAAGGCAATGGCACATTTATTTTATCAGGGAGAATGAAATTCAAGGCATTGTTCCGTGAGTAAGATACTGTAAATAAACTCCTTTTAAGTCATATGATGAGCATGGTGCAATTTTAACCAATCAGGATGAAGTTTTTCATTTGAGCAGAAATTTGTGTACAGTAAAAGTCATTGTAAATCCTCCGATGTAGTTCTGCAATTTGCAGTTAAGGGGAAAGGACCCCAAATTATTTTATGCTTTTTACCATAAGAAGAGTATATATACATACGTATAGACATATATATAGTCTCAGCTATAGTATTATTAGATATAGCAATATCTATCTATACAAGTGCATAAAGCAGTCCATTTCTTGCCTGTCTACAACAAATGAATTGCTCATTTTGATGTCTTGACTTTTTTTATGGCGTAACTTATCCTTGTTAAATCACAAATGAACAGCAGGGGCAGAGAGAGAGAATTCTTCTTCCAGAAACACTGAGCTTGTCAGAATAGGAAAAGCCACATTTAAAAAACAAACAACAACAAAAAAAAACCAGAATAGAAACCCTTAAAGGCAAGAGCAGGAAAGAATTGTAAGGAGAAATTAATACATTCAACTGATCAACTGGTTAGATAGTTTATTTCTTTTTCTAGAATGAGTGATATTATGATATTAATATCTTTGTCAAATCACACTGAATTTTTGATTAAAAAAGCCAAATTAGACAATATGATGAACTCCCCTTTTTCATATATCTGTAGAAACCCTTATTTAAGAGTCAGCATCTATAGATTCAGGGGTATTACAATGTACATAGATTACATTTCTGAGTTATACATTCATATCATCCAAGCATAAATGAGTTATAAAAAAAGAAGCCATAACTCTGGGAAATATTTTGCAATTTGGAGGATACTATAATAGCCAAATATCACTTCCACAGGTGCCAAAAAAAAAAAAAAAAATTCCAATGTACCTCCTTCTCCATATCTTCTATAAAAATATTGAATGAATGTATGAGGACGAACTATATTTATCAAACATTGTGATGCATTTTAGCAAAATGAAGTTTAAAACAGAAAGACATTTAAAATAGCTTATCTTTTCTAAAAAAAAAAAAATCATTGTATTAAAAAAAAGTGATAATAATAACAAATTATGTTTCATGTCATCATGAGAAGTGGACAGCTTACAAATAGTAGCCTGTAAATAGACACAGACACATCAGTATATCGCAGAGCAAAAAGCTATCTTGGGAAAATGTCTACCCAGAATGACAGCAGCAGAGATCTGTTGTACTGCAAGGACAGAAGGCTTTGACTTCTTCTATGTCTGAACTGTCATCAGATTTTGTGAAGACCTAATATCTAAAAATCCACACTGAGCAAGAGATGAAATGCATCACAAAAAAGTAAAAAGCTATCAACTCATGTTATACAGGATTTGAGAGAGAAAAGCTTTAACTGATTCAATCTCACAGAAAAGAATGTTTTTATTACTTTTGTTAGTTGAAGAAATTATTCCAGTGAATGAGAGGAGTATATTCCACCTGTGTATGTGGTTTTGTGCATGATGACTGCCTTGAATTCTGAAGAATTGTCTAGGATTACATTGAGGCCTCTGAAAATGAGGGGAGAAAACTCATAAAAACCCAGTGCCACAACTAAGGTTATAAGAGCTCACGACTTCAAGAAAGCTATGTTCATAGACGCTTTTTAGAAGCCTAGACAAAAAATCTTGTATAAAGAGAGCTTTGAATGCTAGAAATCCCTCCTTGCTTTTCAAATGGGGAAAAAAAAAAAAAAGCTATTAATTAAGGAACTGTTTCCAACCAGGAGGCAGGGGAAAACTTTTGCTGAGTAGGGGTGACAATGGAGGGAGATAGGACTATATAGCACAGATTTATTTACTGGGCTGGGATAGCTAACAAAGTGAAATAGGAGACACTCTGTAAGGGCCCTGGGAGTGCAACTCTGAACTTAAGAGAAAGCTTGAAAAAAGAGTGCTAATAAGAGCATTCTGAAAATAAAGGTTTGTGAGGTGATTGTATGAGGAATACTCTGAAAGTAATGCCTCCTATTTCATTACATTGGATTACAACGTCAGAGGTGAGTGTTATTATAAGACAGCAGAGGTTGAACCTTCCCATCAATATTCTGTTACTCATTGCCATGTGACAGATGGTAGTAGAGGAGAATTCTGGTACAATAGCATCAAACATGGAAGTGCATGTGAAGCAAAGATGTGTCACTGAATTTTTCCATTTGGAAAAAAATGGTGCCTATCAATGTTTATTCAGATGGAGATGGGACAGTGGATTTGAGTGCAGTGAGGCGGTTGCTGGTGAATTTCACAGAAGTGGCAACAGGGATGTGAAAGACAAGCCATGTTTCAGATGGTCATGCACAAGCGTTACACCATGAAATGAAAAGTGTCACAATCAGTTCATTCATGTGACTTGATTAATGGTGGTGTCTATATTGGAAAATAGTGTTTTCAGCTGAGAATTTGCTATATCAAATAGTGTGATAGCAGCAATAAACAGATGATGTCTAACAAAAGCAAGTCTGGAGTCTTGCACCTGAGAAGGAGTAACCCGAGTATCCATACAGGTTGGGAAATGACCTATTGGAGAGTTGCACTATGGAGAAGGACCTGGGGGTCCTGGTATACAACAGATTGGCCATGAGTGAGCAGTGTGCCCTGGTGGCCATGAAGGCCAATGGCATCCTGGGGTGCATTCAAAGGAACATGGCCAGCAGGTCAAGGGAGGTGATCCCATCTTCTCTGCCCTGGTGAGGCCTCACCTGGAGTACTGAATCCAGTTCTGGAATCCCTGGTACAAAAAAAGTCAGGGAAAGTCTGTTCAGCCTTAAGAAAGACTGAGAGGTGATCTTTTTAATTTTTATAAATATTGTAAGTGCAAAAGACTAAGGAACATGGCCAACCTCTGTTCTGTGGGGACACGACCAGGGGAAACGGCCGTAAGCTTGAGCCTAGGAAGTTCTGCACCAGTATGCAAAGGAACTTCTTCACAGTAATGGTGATGGAGCACTGGAACAGGCTGCCCAGGGAGGTTGTAGAGTCTCTTTCCCTGGAGATATTGAAGACCCACCTGGATGCCAACCTGTGCAGCCTAAAGGCAGGGGCCCGGCTTTGCATCAGGATTGGGCTCAGTGATCTATAGAGGTCCCTTCCAATCCCTACAGTGCTATGATTCTGTGATTCTGTGTTACTGTGCTCTATGTACCTGTTTAGTTTCCAGGGAAATAAATAGGAGGCATTACTTTCAGGGAGGGTTATGTTGATCACATGAGCCTTTTCTGTTAGAAATATTTTTTTTTTCATATTTTAAAGAACTACTTATTTTTCTGCTACTGTGTGTTTCATTTACCAGATTCATTTTTATTATCACACCCTCTGCCTCAAACCAGAGTAAGCTGTTGTTTTCTTTTCAATTGTAGCTAAGGCATACTGTAAATGACTCTCTGTTGAAACCTATTTTTTGTAATAAAGAGGAATGGCACTCTAATAGCTTTCATCTATAGTGATTCTAGTATGAAGTAGAATTTCCTGAGTTGTGCAATACTGACAAAAGTGTCCTGAGCCAGAAGTACATCCATTGTTGTATACAGAAGAAACTGTGATTTTTTTTTTTCTTTTTTCTTTTTTTTTTTTAGTATCTTAGAAACATACACATCAGCTTACATCTCAAGGAAGTTGCCATTTGTGAACATGCTATGGCAGAAGAGATATACAATGTTTGGTTGTTTGTGATTGGTTGGGTGGTTGGTTGATTGTTTTGTTGGGATTATTTTTGTATTGATAGTGGTTGGTTTTTGCACTGTTCATCAACAGCTAAAATATGTGTTTTAACACTGTTTTGCTCAGAAATCCATAACATGGCACCATACAGGCTACTGTGAGGAACATTAACTCTATTCCAACCAAAACTTTTACATCCAAGTAAGAGAGCTGTGCCAATCAGAAAGACCTGACTGAAACAAATAATTACACGCAGTGACTCTTTTTGTAGCCCTGTTAGCTGAGAAGGCAGTAACCCTATCCTCACTCCATTATCCTGGGGGCTAAACTTCACCTCATGGGTTACTTGCTATCGTGCAGAAAGCTGAGTGGTATTTAGAAAGGAAAGTTCAAAGCTGTGTGAGTCACAGTGAGTTCCTCTTTTATTCTTTCACCATGTCGGATACCATAGATTAGCAATTTCCCTAAGTGATATTTAATACTTCAAGGTTAATGAGCTGTAACCAAAAAATCTTTAAAACTTTCCTCATATAAGGTTTATTATGTGTATTCCTTCAGACCCATATCAGCTCTGCATGCGCATCCGTCCTTAGTTGGCTCACACTAGCATGTGTGTATGCTGATGTTTGACTTAGGACACTTGTTTTTGCACTTACGCTCTGTCAAATGCACCTCCTACTCTTATTCAGTGTGGTTTCATAGAAAGTATGTGTAATTCAGCTTTCTTTATCATGATAGCCTTCTACTCAGAGTGTTCCTCTTATTCAGCTTCCCTTGTGCTGTCAGATTAAAGATTCCAAAACAACACCATACACTTGTAATGTAAACTTAAACTCAGTAGTCCAAATCTGTGAAAAGAGAAAACATATTTTTTTAATTGTTTGCTTGTATTTCAAGTTGTAGTTATTGCAGATGCATTTCTGTTATCGTAACCTGTCCTATGCTGCCATGAAAGGGTGAAGATTCTTTGCATTCTTCTTACGATCATCTGAATAAATGCAGTGTTTTCAGGTTTTTTTGGAATAAGAATTAAATGCAGTTGTTACTGAGTGCAATTGTACAGTTTTATTGTTGCAGAATCTAGACTGGATGTTATCTTTCTTGCTTTTGTCCTTCAAGTTGCCTCAGTAGTACCAATCTCCAAACATGAGTCAGACTCGTGGGAAAAGATAAAAGTAATAATTTTGAGTGGCTTTTTATTTATCTTCCAAGATCTTGAGGTTTAAGTTCTTAGTCTTGTCTCTTGTATCCCGAGGCTAAAAATTTACTTTCTGAAGAAAAGCTGAAATTCAGATGTAATCGTATGGCAAAATAGGGTCACTGATCTTTGAGAAAACTTGTGTACTAATGAAAAAAATCACCATTTTTCTAATACCAGTTTGAGAAGGCAGTAACATTTAGATGCCAGGATAAGAAGTATTCCTTTACTGTTTCCTTAGAAAGTAAAATTGCTTCTAAGAGCAAGCATTTTCATCAGATTTGATTACAAATGAACAATTAATGATGAAAACTATTAACATTTACACCATGCTGGTTATTTAGAGGTACTGTTATATTTCCCTGGAACAAAAATGAATGATTTAAAGATAATTGTGTAATGTTCTGTTTACAAAAATGGAGAGTGATATTTTCCAGTTGAACAAAAACCTGCCAAATTAATTCCGTCAGGAAAAAAAAAAGGAAAAAAAAAGATTGGACTAGACTTTTAAAACTCTTCTGCTATTTTTACCTCACTCAATAGCTTTGGCAAATGTACTCCTGTAAGAGTATGGAAAATCAAACTCTGTTTCCTGCACAGCTTCTAAACTATTTTAGGACTGCCATTTGCTGGGGAAAACGCTCCATCTCCTGGAGTTCCTCTCATTGACTTCTTTTTCTTTTCATTCTGTGCAGAATGTTTTAGAGTATCATTAAATAACACAGATTGAAACTGAAAATGGTTCCATAACCTAGTACTTTGGGCACTTCTCTTTGTAATGAAACACCTGAGCTTCATCCTCTGTTCTGGTGCATGTGTAAGTGATTTGTGTGCAGCAGACAAGTACTGACAGAAGAGATGCAGGAAGTGCCATCATAGGCTGCCCTGCTCAGCACACTGCTGCTCAGACAACTCTCAGGCAGAGACAATGATGTAGGTACAGACCTCATAAGCAAAGAAAGTATTTTAGCAGGGATTACTAAGAAAAAACTGAAGCTGCATGATTTATAAGACTTGTTTGATTCTTTCTACTTACATTTTAGTTTGTTTTTACAATACACAGCATTTTTTCACTGTTCAATGCTGTAAGAAAAATGGTGAAGGGAAAGGGTTTTTAGTTTTGCTTTGCTTCTCAGTACCCTACTCTTATTAATTGACAAGAAAATAAGTCAATCTTACTTAAAACAGTCTTTAAAAGCTCATGATGATAATTTGCAAATGATCTCCCTTCATCCTCACCCATGAGATTTTTCATCTCAAATTTTCTGCCTGCCCTACTGAGAATGGTTAGTAAGAGAGTGGTGGGGCTTACACCTTTCTAAATAAGAAAGAAACAAGATATAGCTGACTTTCATGAGTGTTACAGTTAACTGATAATTGTGTTTAATTGAAGAAGCTTCAAGTTTCAGAAAACCATCATATATCTTTTAACTTCTGGACAATCCTATTTGTAAACATTGAATCCTACAATATCACCACAGCAAAACAGTGAATCGCATTTCATATGGATTAAAATGTGAAAATAATTTGTTGAGGGTTTTTTTTGTTCAACGTATGGAAATGGAAAATAAATAAATGAGCAATTCAAGCCAAAGAAATATCTCTTCTGCTTTTGAGAGGAGAGTGAGTGGTTAGATTACATATGCAACTACTTTCTTCAGTGAAAGTAGTGAATTCACAGCAGTGAATCACAAAGGGGACAGCATATGATGCCATGGACAACTTTTCATTTGACTGGGAGAAAGAATAATGCGAAAAGTGCTGGGTACAGTTTTACATCTAATATGCTGCAGAAAAGTGGCAAGGAAAGAGTAGAAGTTGTCGTCTTCAGCTGAGAACATCTGTGAATAATTCTTAGCCTACTCATATTGAAAACTTTTACAGTTCACAAAAGCATAATGACACAAGGAAAGTCTATTAACCCTAAATAGCTGCAGGCTTCATCAGAAATTAAGTCTTTTAAACAGAATAAATGAACCAGCCACTTTCACAATAGTTGAAAAGAGTGGCCTATCATTACAGCTGTCTTTTACAAACTACACAGGCTTAGTTTTGTTCATTATTTTCAAAGTGAGCAGCCAACTGATGCATAATGCATTTAATTAATTGTTGTTATTATTATACATTTTCCCCATGAGTTGTAGTTTTATACTTAGGGAGCAAATGAAAAATACCTGTGTTCAACAGTTCTCTTCTAATTCGCACTACTTTCTTGTTTGATTTGAAACCATTTTCATTAAAACAATGAATAATGATGTTGCAGATGTACTTTGCTTCATCTTGTAGTGAGAAATCTGTTACAGCTTGTTTGGGGAATGCATGTACATGGCCTGTCTCAACTAGGAATCCAGCCAAAATGCTTCTCTGAAATGAACATTAAATGTTCTTATATAAATATGGATTATTTTGATTAAAAACTAAATATTAAATATTTTTATGTATCTATATATACATATATTTGTACATCTGTATACTCACACATGAGTATGCATAAATCAAGGTTGTATCTCGAATTCTTTGATCTTAAAATATTCAGATAACTTCCACACAATTACAAGGCTTTAGTTAATATTAGGATTCAGTTCCAGTCTCACAAGTCAGACTAACAGCTGATGTACATCCCCACTTTAGTGAGGTACTATTTAGTTTTAGTGAGTACTATTGGTTTTAGTGAGTAATATTGGTGATAGGTGGATGGTTGTACTGGATGATCTTGAAGGTCTTTTCCAACGTTGGTGATTCTGTGATTCTGTGACTTCTTTATGCTGTGTCTGCAAATCCACAATAAGATAAATACAGGCAGCAGGGAGTTTGCTTTTCTTCCATTTTTTTTTTTTTTTTTTTGTTTCTAATGGAAACACCTTGGTGTCCCATGTTCCTCTTCTGTTTCTATGAAAAGATGTATAAGGCAGCTTTGACTCTGACCTCTCTATTTTCTTTCTTCAGGCAATGTTTAAATATTAATCTAAAACATTTTACATTCAATCTGATTTAGACTCCCCTTCACTATTTTCATTTGTTTGGTAATTTTTTTTTTTTCTTTGTTTTAAAGACAAACATACCGCACTGTAAAATTTGCGCTGTAGATAGGAGGATACCCAAATACAACTGTCATAGAGAGAGGTACAACTGCATGGCATAAATATACACACACAAAAGCACATACAAACTTGTGAGAGGTAGTTGATTCTTATCAAATCAAGTCTCTCAAAAGCACAGGAGATACATCCATCTGAGTAGCTAAAACAAATATTTGCTGCAGCATTCCAAGGAACAATTATTTATATACGTGATTATTCACAGCAGGGTAAATAGTCTCTGATTTTCTGAAATTAGAAGGCAATCGAGAATTAAACCCTGATTTTATCTTGTCTTGCAATGGCAAGGTTGAAACAGATTCTTCATCAATTTTGGATTGCTGTTGACAAATTAGCCCTTCATAGAGCATATTTGAAAGTCAAAGACATTACTTTATGCATTGATTAAATTGAAACTTTCATTTTAATATGATTGTGTGTACTTGAAAAGGCAGTTCTTGTAACAGAGGAAGAACCAATTACATAATGTAATACGTTCTCCTTAATGACATGGCTTTATTGGAATTTAAGTTAATCACTACGATGGTATGATGTGCACTTTATTAATATTGTAGTATACTGCATTAAATTACTACAATATTATTAAACAATTTAGTTCATGCTCCCTGTATCAGAAATGCAAATACAGGTCATAAGATTAAAAAGATGTTTGAGTAGACTGATTTTGTACTATCTATTTGTACTTTTATTTAAAAATAAAACAGAAATATTTCCACGCACAGCAAGATAAAAACTAAATGGCTGCTACAGGTATGTACTATGTTACACATTTCAAAGCTTTTGTCATTAGAATATTAAAAAGCAAATCTCTTGAATGCAAAACACTATTGAAAAACTCTTGTGTTAGTGTAGTAATAAACCAATATTCCCTTTGCTTTTTTTCATTATTCCTATGTATCTACTTAATACATATTTTAAATGGATTTTATCCAAAGGCTGCTCAGGGAAGTTTGTAGTAATCTGTCATGCTTTTATGATTTTTGGTTCTCAGAACTGGGCCAAATCGGCCCATAAACTGTTGATGTAATCATATCATTAATAAACGCTTAGTTTCATTTAAGAATTCCTAAAGAAAAGATATAATGGAAGAATAGGAGATGTTTAACTTCACGTTATTACACTGTTAGCTGCTTCAGTAAATCAGGAATAACATATCAGTGTCCAGTATCTAAGATGACAACCAAAAACCTGTGTATATGTTTTACCCAAAGTTAATCTAGCAAAACCCTGTACTGTAGATAGACAGTTTACAGTGCATTGTATTCAGTCTTGGAGAATTGAAAAAAATAGTTTAGAATGTAAAATATGTCATGTGTGATTAGCTGTTTGAAAATGGATATCTAAATTAAATCTTACACTTTTTAAAATAGAAGGCATAATGTGTTCAAATTGGATTCTATCATGGAATTAGATGCCTGGAGGTCTGCCACAAACATCTCTTTTACCTGAAGGTAGTAAAAGACTGTTTAAACTTCACAGTTTTTTTGAAACTACATAGTAAAAGGTGCTCGTTTGTTTTAATATCTTCAAAAATGTTGACCTACTGTTTTCCAGTGTCTGCGAGATAAAAAATATTGTTTAATACATATCCTGTGTGTCACATTGGGGACCTTACATATTTTCAGTCTTAGAATGGCGTAGAAATATCCTAAGGGTAAGAGTAAGGGAAAGAACAAAAGTCCTTGAAAAGGGATACAGATAGTATAGCCTGTCAGCTCTAAAAGTGAAAAAAGAACTATTTTTAATATTTTGAATTTAAGATGTATGTGCATTTTTCAAATAACATCTCTCCAATTTGGTTTGAGGTCCTTATTCCATAACTGTCTACCACTAATAAATGTTATCCACTCCTTAGTTTCTGAGGGGGTAATAATTAAGAATTGCTTAATTATTAATTATTTAGCAGATAGCACTGATGTGGTCTTTCCTGATCTAAATTACGTCAGTTCTTCTCAGTGAACAAAAACAGAGCCATCTCCTCTCAAGCTGAATCATTTTTTGAAATCAGTATCAGCATAACATCTGGCTGTGCCAGATGATTTCTCTTAACAAGAACTACTGGAAAGTTTAACTTTCACTAACTGTGACATGTTACAGATACGATAAGTTTTCTGGAAGGTAGTTGGCAAAATGCATACTACTTTCCTGTAACGTTTTGCTTTTTGCAATTTTACAAAAGTTGTGTGTGAGCCCTGAAGGCAGAAGGCTACTATTCAATTATTTTTTTGTTCAACAATACGTAGATTGCTCTAAATGTCTCGCTGTCCAAACTGAAAGTGAGGTTATGGACAGGGCATGCTAATTTTATTGGAGAGAGAAATTAGGCTAAAGTATCTGCTTAAGGCAGGTGCAGTACTTACCTAACAGGTTTATCCTGCAGAAAACACTCAGCAACATTCTTGCAGTTTTTGTCCTACTACTGAGTGACCTGAAATGACCATGGTGTGCTCTTCTAAGAGAACACTGAAACTGAAGAACAGACAATGGCTAGCTCAGACAGGAGAAACTTTCAGCACTTGGAAGCTTTTTTTTCTTGTGAATTTTTGAGAAGTCAAATAATTTCCAATTTTCTACTGCCAACACAATATTAATGTGTTGAAAACATTTCAGTCATTTTCTTGGCTTAAAGTGGCTATCCCTAAACTTGAGCATAAAATCTTCATAAAAGAAGGCTGAATATTAGAAAATGGATCTCAGCACTGTTATTGTAGGCTATGATAACTCAATAATCACCAAATGACAAAAAAAAAAATCACAACTTTTACTGGGGAAAAAAAAAATTAAATCTGTCTTGAATGTTGCTGATTTACTGAGGCCTCGTACTGTTTGTATCTTATGCAGAAATAGAATTTAAATTATATTCACTATTAGCTAATTTATTTTGCTGCCCTTTGTGAACCTTAGGTAGATGATTCCAACTGTTTGTCAAAGAATAAATACGTTTTTTTTTTTTATTTTTTCATGGTGGTAATCTGCATGTTGGACTGGTTTGTCTCATCTGACTAGTATATTTTATGGTAGAGCAATAATCTAGCAAAAATAGCATGTTTAATTGGCACTTAAGCAAAATTACTTCATTTGCCTCATATTCTACAGTGTGTTTTTATTATAATAAAGAACCTAGTCATCTAGAGAGACATTTCAAACCAAATTGGACTGAAAATAGATGAACAGTATATTCAGCGCTTAACATCCAGTTTCATAATTATTGCTGTATTAAGAGAGGAACTTATAAAATATCATTCCAAAGTCCCCAGGTTATCAAATACTAGAAACTCAGAATACAATCACTGTGTGTTTTTTGTTCAGCTGTTAATCCGGAATGATTGCATTTTAATGGGCAAGAAATTCTAAATATGAGCAAAAAAGAAAAACTACAGATACTCACTCAATACACATATATTTTGTCCATTTCATTTAAAATCTGTTTTTGCATCTTTCCATCTCATACAAGAAGAGAGCTATTAACAGTAGAGAAGTAATGTTGATTATCGTGAGTATAATCTCAAAAGAGTAGATACTGTTCAAAGAAAAGCAAATAAATGTAGGGAAGTTTTTTTTGCCAGATTAAGATTCCCTTAATAAATAATAATAATAATAAAAGTAATAAGAATTATTATTAGTAGGAACAGTAACACCAGTAACACCAAAACACCTCTTCACAATCCTGCACTCCAGCTTTGTAGTAGAATGGCACATAGAAATCCCAATACTGTATTTCCAGAGATATCCTTTCAATTGTTAATCCTAAGGAGAATGCATTCTCTTTTCAATTATGCTTTTAATATTTAATAAAATGAGTGGCTTTTCAAATAAGCCTAAGTATTTGTATATGCATTTTTTTTATTCAATAAGAAGTGGACTTTTATTTTTTTTTTTTCTTGGTTAAACACAATCAACAATACATCAGCATTTGGATTAAAGGTATTTTCTGAACTCCTGATGAGGCAGTACCATGTTCTGAATCTTTCAAGATCCATATGACATCCCCTTTTAGTCCTATTAGAATACCTGGTCTGATAGGGATCCTCAGAATCTTCCCCCTGCAGAAGTCACAGCACAAAAATCTGTTCTGGTTCAAGTCCTCCCCTGGCACATGATATGTACCTACTGAGATCCCCTTAGGCACACATGTCAAGCAGGCTCAGTTCATCTGCACCCAGGGTAAGATTTCTCATCACTGACTTAAAGAAGGAAAGAATCAATGTTGGCACCATAATGTCTCCTTCCTCTTCCCCATTCCATACCCTGCCATGGAAGCAGTTTTCAGAGAAATGCCTATTTCTTGGAGAAATGTAGTTCATCAGACCTTAACTAGTGAGGTTTTTTTCTTCAAGCAAAAGTCAGAAAATGAAATAGGTGGAATGGTAGAAGCAGTAAGAAATCTAAAATATGCTCTTTTCTTCAGCGTTTATTGCAGTTTGCTTTCAGCACTTCCATACCCAGCATTCTTGCTAGAGTGAAATCCTTTTACTTTTAGAAAGTAAATCTTTCTAAATCTTTCTAAATCTTTTAGAGATGGAAAATTAAAACTCCTCTATTAATTTTTAGCCTTTGAAATCAAAATTACTGCCACTGCATTCAGTTTTCCATCATATCTTTTGGGGTGTAGACCGGCAGGATTTCAAGAGCAGCTTCTCAGATGAGTGTCAGTATGAGTTCTTTGCCTTTTAAAGTATAAATGCTACCTTTAAATTATAACACATCGCTCTGCATAAATTTCCCTTTTATAATTGAATGACAGTTGCCGAGTGATCTGGTTATATCACATAGGCAGCTGAATTGGGCTAAAAATAGCTAGTAAAGGGAGAATTGTATAAAGAAGGGAAGAAAGATAAGAATTAACCTCTCAAATGGAAATTTTGCTTTTAAATCAGATGCGTGATATAGGATGTCAGAAGAGTGATAGAAACTGCAATCCTTGCTCACATTCCTATGGACTTCAAAGAGAATTTTCCCCATAACTGCAGCATCAGACCTCCTATCTGTACTTGTTTCTTTCAGCATCTAACTCTTACATGTGTTGTCAGGAGAGCTTTTCTCACCATATAGGATGTGTGAAACATTTAAAGCCTTTGGTAAAGTTCAGTTCATTGCCTACTTGTTTGGGCATTTCTTACACCTTCCTAAGAAGTGCCACTGGAGGGCAAAGATTTATTTGCACTCTAATGTGGGAAAAGATGTCTTACCTTTATAGAACAGTTTTTATGTATTTGCCTCTTATTGTGGCTTTTAAGAAAGTTTAAGAAACAAAATTAAAAAAAAATAATTCCCCTCAAGAGAATTAGACCATGTCCTTTTCACTTACTATTGCCAGATTAATGCTCTTCCTTTTACAGACACAGCTGAATAGTTTGAAGCTAAAATGGCCTTCTTTTGAAAGCCTATAGAACTTTGTTATTTTCAAGAGAAGGGGTGCAGGATAATTTCAAGACTGTTCTTCATAACTGGGAAAAGACAAAATTAACCATTTTCCCTTTATGTTTAGATCTCTGAAGATGAATCTGAGAGTTGACATTATTAAATTATAGACAAGATAAATATTGCTATATAAAAATGTATACTATGTCCCTAATAATGAGGGCCAGATATGTCCTCCAGATATCCTAGATTCTTGTTTGGCTGTCATGCTGATGGACAACCTCACTCATAAGCCTTTGTTTATGTTTTACATTGCTGCACTAACAGTGGAGGATGAATGGTGAGTGTCAGAAGTGGTTTATGTAGAGGTTACTGCAAGGCACTTGGGTCACTTGCTCTTCACTATTTTCTCTCTACAGTGCTTCTCAGCAATACTAACAATATTCAATGACAGACTAAGGCACATGATAAGGCAAGGTTTCACAAACTCATCTTTATGCTCTGCATATAAAGTAGTATACACTCTCACTATCATTTACAAGGTCCAGTGCATAGTTTATATGTCTGGATTTCGACAAAATGGCATTTGACATGGAAGTGCATATGAAGCACAAATGTGTTGCTGAATTCCTTCATGCAGAAAAAAATGGCATCCATAGATATTCACTGACACCTTGCATGTTTATGGATGCCAGACAGTGAATGCGAGCATAGTGAGATAGTAGGACATGAATTTCAATAGTGGTGACAGTGACATGAAACACAATCCACGTTTTGGATGGCCATGTACAGCTGTCACACCACAAAATGAAGAGCATCATAATCAGCTTATTCACATGACTTAGCTAATGGTGTCTATGTTGAAAAATAATATTTTGTTGCTGAGAATTTGCCAAATAGTGTTACTGTGTTCTTTGTGTCTTTTGTAATTTCCGTGGAAATAAACAGGAGGCATTTAGGATCAACCTACCTATTTGTTCTGCATATCTTGAAGAGTCTCAGTGAAAGCCATCCTCTTTCACTGTTAGGAACATGAATTATTCATATCATCATCGTGATGGAAAATTTCAGCCATCAACAATAGAGTTCAAGAAGTAAAATTTGGCCTGTTACTTATGTCATAAACTCTGTTTTCACTTAATGTTTGCTTGTTCTGAACACTATAATCATGTAATAGGAAGGAGGCCGTGATGCTGAGCAGTACTTCACAGAGACATCCCTGCTGTTGCAATTGTCTTCCTCCCTCCTGTGTCCCACTGCCGTTTCACTATAACCCCTTACATATTATGAAAATACAGATAAGGTCACAGTGAACAAAGAATTGTATGGTTCATAGTGATACCATACAAAGTCCAGTTGTTGGACCAGGTCCAAATGGCTGATAATTACATTATTTCTATCATGGCCTTGTTTTCTCTACCTAGCTATAATATCTGAAGAGCTGGATTTTCCAGTATTTATTTATCCACAGTATATGCCTCTGAGGTGCACAGGTGCTGTTAGTCTCATGATAGTTATTCTCATGGGAGAATTAACATGCGAGGGGTACTGAGCTGCCTAACTCCTGGTATTTCTACCATGATTTCAACAGCCATTAAGATGCAGAGCTGGAGCAGGGAGTTTATGTTGGTAACATAACCACATCAGAGAAGGATATTGAAAATGGTGGCTCTAGAGTCACTCACTGGCTTTAAATTTGTTCTTTTCTGGTTCATTGTCAAGGACTTGGATAGTCATTATTTGCCTGTAGGTGGGTTATATATAGGCCTGGTGTTACTTGCTCAGGTGAAGCTTGATGGAGCATTTTCTGATGACGGACTCTTGAAAATTGAAAAATAACTCTAAAAATGTTCTGATAGCTTTAGGCTCCTCTAAGTGAGAAGAAAATGTCGTTATACCGTAATAAATATTTTGATTCTGTAGGTTTTGTAAGTTTTGGGGGTGGGATTAATTACAGCAGGTATGGCAAATGTTTAAATGCTCTGTGCCTTTCTGCTCATACTATAAATAACAATGCATCATTTCCTCTGAAAGAGAATATCAGTCACTGTCAGATGCACATATTTTGTGAATATCTGTGGGCAAGCTTTTTATACGAGTACATCTTTTTTCATCAACAGAGTCCTTTTGCAGACTAGAGCAAGAGTATTGCAGATTAGAGACTAAGTTTCAAGAAAGTTTTCTTTCCTTAAGGGTGATCTCCATTTAACCTCTGACATCTACTGATCTAGTTTACATATTTCTTCTCCTCCTAGTAATGGTGGCAATAACTGTGAAAGCCATTACAGAAGGCTCAGAAGATATCATTTAGTTATACCTCTAGGCCGCCACCAAAATTCTTGTTTCAAATACCTTTGCACTTTGCAAAAATAAAAGGATCTTCACTCTGACAGTTATCTTTGATCAAATGTCATATCTGGGATTAATTGTGCACAGCAGTGCTTTTTTACAAAAGCAATCACAATACTGCAGCTAACATTTTAAAGTAGCTTCAAATGAAAGTCTGTGAGCTGGATGCATTCCACAGTGTGTAACATATCTTGCCATTCTCTGGAAGCTGGAAATTGTAAGCTGTGCATGCATACTTAAATAGCGTGTTGGCACCATCTAGATACTAATTTCACTCTGACATTAACTTCTTCTATGGCCTTGCATGAGCCACTTAACCTACTTTGAATTATTTCTAGATTAGCTTATCTTTAAAATAGAAATAATTATATTTTATTTTCTCAGAGAATAGATTTCATATAAATCAGAATTAGCTTTGCAAAACTTCAGAATCCCTGAAATTGACAACATCATACAACTTCATCTGTAATTTGAGACTTCTAGTAAGTGAAAATATTAAATGAAATGATGGTATATTTCACTTCTCTACTGTGACCCTTTTGTTATATAGTTGTGCTCATATTAATCATTCTTGCCTTTTTTCAAAGTTAAGAGAGGGGATCTCTTTTTTTAAAGGCAATCTCAGTATTGCTGACAAAATATTATTTATGGAAAATATTTCATTTCCCTATACACTTTTCATTACATGTTGGTAAATGAATGTGTGATGGAAAAAAATTCATTTAGATCATAAGAGGGAAGGAGAGGAGAGAATAAAAACAAGAAGTGAGGGAATGAAAGAAGGAGAAGATTCTAAGTTTAGGACTTTGGTTAAGAAACATAAAAATGCTTTTCTATTGATCATCAGCTCTGCTCTTCATCTGTAATCAACTTCATTTTGAACACATTAAATTCAGAACTAGATATGATGATTTGTAGCAGTTATTAACCCTGCAAAATATATTTATATCAGTACTGTATGAACTCTTTATATGCAGTTTCACATATCCTGATAGGACTAATTATGGGCACAAAATCTGTTGCTTATATAAAAACTTGTAGGATTAGAGATTCCCTCTTTTTCCTTAAGGTTCATATAAATTAGTAAAATAACTCACAAAGAGGTCTCTAAATTATAGGTGAGCTAGGTTTTTAAAACTCAGGATATCCATCTTCTGTTTGAAGAACAGAAAAGTTTGAAAAGCATTTATCTCATTTACATTAAGCAGCAAACCTTTGAAACAGAAAGCACATATGTTCAAAAAGCAGTGCATAATTTTTCTAGCTCCTTATGAAATATGTCACAATTGGGATTTAGAGTTCAGGTATTTCCTTTTGAATAAACAAGTAATGGAGGAAATTGGATCTAACTATTCTGAACATACTTGCTTCTGCCAATGAACTTTGGGATTTAAAGAGAAAAGCCTTAGTGACAATCTATGTTACTTTTGGATGACAGGAAAAGCCATTTTCTGAGACCAAATATAGGGAAATGTTGATTTTAGTGTGAAGTAGATGTCAGCGCCTAGAGGCCAGCAGGATTCATGATGCGTGTGGCAGTTGTGGCAGAATCCGTAAAAATGTAGACTTTAGTGATAATTTCCAAGCCAGAAGTTGAGTCCAACTTATATTCTGTATGTCACAGTCAATAACAAATTTCTGTAAGTAGACAACAATCTTGCTTCATTTCAAATGGGGGAGAGAAAGGAAAACATCAAGGTAATTGCATGAAGTACATAGTGCTGGTAGTTGAACATAGCTTATAAAGCAAGAAGAATATGTTAAATGTGTAGCAAGCAATGAACAATTTGTGATCAGGAGCAATTCCAGAAAAGTATAACTGCATACAAATATTTGTTTCACTACAGAGGTTTAAGGTTTCCTGTAAGGAAGTTATGCCTTGTGATCTTTTGCGTTTAATGAGCCCATGTGCCCCTGTCTTCTTTCCAAAGCTTCTTGAATTTCTTTCATGTTACAATTTAGTCAGCTAAGCACTTTGTTTCCCTTCTTTTCTTTTATCTTTTTTCCGTTTCTCCACCTATTTCCCACTCACTCTGTTAAATTGCCTGGTTAAAATGAATCTTTATAAAACCCATTGAGATTCTGTTATGATCATATCAGATTTATTTTTCATGAAATAGGCTTTTCTCTTCCCTAGTGCTACTAAATCTATATAAACTGGCTATTTTAGTCAATGAAAGTCTTTATCGCTCCAGCAAATCAGACTAAAGAAGAATGAGACTTATTAGTGAGGTCAGCCAATGAACATTATGAGATGCTTCCCTCAGGGTCCTAAACATGAAGCAGTTCAGGAGAGATATCATACTTGATTGATATAGTCATATTTGAAATGAAATCCAAAGATGAACAAAATGATCAGGCATTGGATTAAAGGCTTTTCTTACGTAGACCGAACATTACTTCTGTCAAAAAACTGAATTTTCCATTCGGTAGAAGGCCTTTTAAATCTGTGACCAGTGGAGCTGGCTTCATGATTAATCAATGTCATACCTGTGTGCATATGCAGCTGCCTATAATAGTGACAATTCTAAAGATATTTTCAAAAGTCTTGTTTTGTGTCAGTGATAACTACATAAAGTTCTACTGCTTTTTTGGACGTAATCTAGGATTGCATAACCAGGCATTTAAACTTGTTTCTTTTACCAGTGTATACCATAGGGCAATTTATTGACTAATCTAGAATAAATAGGTGCTACTTTTTCTTTCTAATGTTCTATTTCTGTTTACTTTCCAATGCTTTGAGCATTTTTCCCTCTTTTCATTACAGATCCTTTCTATCTTTGCATTTGGGTTTCTGTGGATTTCTGTGGGTTCTTAAAGGAATCCAGGAAATGCAAGCAGAAGATAATCAGCCCTGAGTCGGAATTCTACTTTACTCCACGGCCCAGCTAGCTAAAATACTACTAAAATAGACTACATGGCATTTCTCTGCTAAGGGATCAAGAGCCATCATGAAATTTGTAAATATATAGGTTTTGTGAACTGCTAATGTTGGACACAGGAAAAAAAAAAAAAAAAACAATACATCCGTAGTGCACTTTTTGGAAAGGGAAAAATTCTACTTCTGTTATCAACCAGACTGCTAATGTTTAAGGATTTTTTCTCTGTTGATTCCTGGGTCATCAGATTTCAGCAAAAACTGAGACTGTGTGAAATACAGTGTGTTTAAAAGTATTTGGAAATTAAAATTGTTTTAGACTAATGCCATAAACAAAATTTTCTCCATATAGCTGTCTTAAAGATTTCCAGGAGATCATTCAAGCCAAATAACATGTATTTATGTTTTTACATAAGAGTTTTGAAACCACTTCATGCAAGACCAAGTACACAAGACAATTTACAGTAGTGTATTTATTCTTCATAGTCCTTTTGTGCCATGGATATGGAGATATTTCTTACCAGAGATAAGAAATATCTCTCAGAGATATCTTTGGCTCTTGCACCAAAATGCACCTTTTAGCACTTATAAAAAGCTGAAAATAATACTGAAAGCTGAAACAACTACTGAAGGCCTGGAAAAGGGCGTGTTACGGTTGGAGGCATGACTCATAGCACATCAGCAAGTGCTGTGTTGCTTCTGCCCCCTAGGAAGATAATCATTAATAGCACCAAAGGTTTGGTTTGCAAACAGCACATTATAGGAACTTGAGACTTGTAAAGAGTGTGTTTGTAAAATCAGGGTCTTAGTGCTGTAATGATGCCCCTGAGAGATGAAATTGTTTGCCAACATGGGTGCTGATTTTCTACCAAGGATTCTGAAGTAATAGGCTCGTTACTTGCAGCAGACTTGACAAATCTGTTCCTGGTAGCTTCTTGATCAAGAACTTGTATATAACAAATATGAAAGCCAGGGCTGGAAAGAGGCCAAAAGAGGACCGGTGTGATTCATACTTCTGCACCCTATCAGGAACTGCTATAATTTCTGCCTCTTCCCACACTCCTCTTAAATCCATTTTTGCTTAAGGAGATCCTTAATGTTAAAACAGTTTATTAAATCAAGGCTCAGAATATCCACACTGCTTAGACTTAGAAATTGCACATTATTTCTAATACACTTCTAAAATAATTTTTCATAGAGGATCAAGTATCGCACAGTTATAAGGTATTATTTTAGAAAATCTTTTTTCACAATCCAGATAAAACTGTGCTATATATTCAGTTCTTTGAATAAAAAAAATATGTATAATGCCTATTTTTATGTTCCAATGCATTTAATTGTGCATTTGATATACAAAAATTATTTAAATGTTTTATTACACTGTATTTAACCAATTTATTTCAGCTCACGGTATTAACAGTTTTCCAAACAGATACTGATTTGGAAATAGTAAAGACATTTATGTATATTAAATCTACAGCCAGCATCCTTCCAGAGCAGCCTGCAACAGCTTCTGATTATCTGAAAATATAAACTTTGTTTAAATTATCACTTCTAGTTATTGATAGTTCATGTTCTCTTAGATTTCATGTATTTATCAATTCATCTTTTGGTTCTTCACATACACTTGAGTGGGTTTAGGGGAGATGTGTTTATCTTTGAGCAACTATTCCATGACAAGTAAAACTGCTTAAAATTGTCCTGTTCTAGGAAGAGAGAGGTCACTGTCTGATGGTACTGAAGCTAACTGGGCTGCTGTAGAGTTGATTGCCCAAGGATCTTCTTGCTGACATAGATGCAGTTCTTGCTAGTTTGGCTGCTGCCTCATAGAAATGAATGAACAGTGTGAAAATGGGCTTTGCCTTTGTAGCTTTTAATCTAGTAAAAATCACTTTAGGCTTAGTCTAGGAGACTATGGTGCATAATCCTGCTTTTGTGGAACATCTTACGATGTTTCAAATTATTCTAAAAGTATTTTGAGACAAACATCCCATTGGAATGGCTGTATAGAGTCAGTTTAAATGTCTACCTTTAACAGTGATTATTACATACTTCAGTGGACGTACAGGATGAGAAACGATGCATTCTTGAAAACCTACAAATACTAAAGCTTCAATTATTGATAATTCAGATGCTTCTGAGGACCCTGGGGTATCCTTTCATATTCAACAGCATTGATTTGATTCTTTTTTTTTTTTTTTTTTTTTTTTTTCTGTTAGCTTGTTCATTTACCTTTCAGTCTCTAAAATCTAAGAATGAAAAACATCTTCTGACAAGGTTTACAACAGCTTTATTGTATAAAGAAGTTTAAAAATATGAAGAGGAGATTGTCTCTGTTTTAAAGCTTTCATCTCTAAGTTTCTTGGTTCTTTCTTTGTAAAAGACAGTGAATAATTATTCCCTATTCCCTACTCATTAGAATTTTAAGTAATAATTTGAAAGTGCAAATCATTTGTGTGATAGTTTTGACTGAGCTTGATCGTGAATGCTTTCGATGCATGTATTCATTCTTTGCTTTGAGTGACTTACCATAAATCTATGGATGTCAATTGAAGATACTCTGAAAATAATTTTCATGTATATTAAATTGTTTTCAAATACAAAATAGATTAATTGATTATTTTATTTGATGAGCACGATTAATCCAAATTAACATATTCCATTTTGTCCTTCTCTTTGATATATGCTAAATTAATGATGTCAAGATCAAGATTCCAAGTTCACTATTCATTTTTTTTTTCTAGGTTTCTCACACTAGAGTATCAAGAAACTCTCTTAAAAGTGCAGAGCAAATAGGGCGTGTTTATCCCTGGAGAGGGGGGGGGCTGGAGGAGAAGAAGAAAATTGAGTAAATTATTAATGAATACATCAGTTTGAAGACCAAAGTATTAAAATTGTCCCATCAGAAAATATTCTGAAATGTCACTGAGAAATGACTGATTTCCAAATGGTGGGGAGGGAGGATTTAAATTTTATGAATCTCACAGTTCCACCAGTATTTGAATTCAAGTCATTAGATTTATAGAATCATAGATTCTATGGATTCGTATACTTTGCATTGCTTTTTCTTATGTTTTTTTTTTCTCTGGACAGCATCTTGTATCTCCTTTAATCTTGCCAGGGTCAAAAATACTCAACAGAAATCCATAGAATTCAACCTGTGTAGTACGGAGATCAGACTGATGACATGTCAAGAACATAAATGCTAATTTTGAAATTAGCTAGGATTATACATGCTAAAGTTACATTTAAAATAATTCTTCAATTACTTTATCAATTACTTTATTAAACCTGAGCTCTGTCATAGCTCCAGCTGTCATGTGTAAAAAGCTGGTATTCTTAAAAACTGTGGAAGTTATGTACCTTCATTTAAAAATACTCCCTTAAAAATAATACAGTCATGCAAATAAGTAAGGCATAAGTTGACATTCTTCGATGTCTCTACAATTAGCCTCAAACTAAATTGCATTCTATTTTTCCTGCTTAAAATCTTGCTGAAATATAGATTATTGTAATAGCATGCTCCAAAAATCTGTAAACCAGGATCTGCTGACCTTATCAGAACTTACAGTATCCATGCCCTCACTATTGGACTTCATATATTGTTTTGTTTCACAGCTGCATTTTAAATCCCATATCCACTGGAGGACCTTATTATCAATTAATGAAGTTAATTAGAATCACGGAGTAACTGCTGAACTTTAAGAAAAGCATTTCTATATTGTGATTTGAGCTTGTAATAGTACTACTATGCCCAAATAGCAGAATGTTCAGTGAATGGCCAGGAAATCTTTTATTTTATTTTTTTCTTTTTGCTGTAAATACAATGGGTTTTATGTTACTGCTTATACATTATTTTTCAATAATGAAGATTTTTTGCAAAAGATGCATGGTTCTAGTTAGCAATCCTAAGTGAAAAAAGTGAGCTACAACATCCATCACATATGATGAATCCAGATGGTTAGAGCATATGGCAACAGTGAAGTTGTTGCTGCAGTGCCTTTGAGTACCCAAGTCACGTGCCTGGTGGAAGATATTGCCATCTTTGCTGAACTGACCTTTATGGAAACAAGCAGAATTTCCCTCTGGGTATCATCTGCTAATTTGGCTGACTACATGCCACCAATAAACTGTCTTCAAAGCCAGTACACACCAAGAGAGAGCTTCCCCAAGAGGCTTTATTAGATAAATTATTTGAAATGTGTCTGGCCAGGAGAAGTCTCATGAAGACAGATGGCAAAATGGAGGGCTCTTTTTCAAAAGGAAGGGAATTTCTTCTTGCCTTTCTGGAATGACACTCTGCTTCTGGGAAAGATATAACAACAGTCTGCACAGAAAAATAGGTTCCTAAATGTTGGTAAACTACTCCAAATCCTTACAACAGCACAGTGTTTTTTCATAAGCATTACGTTTTTAAAAATACTAATATTACATTGCATTTCTAGCAGGTGACATTAACCATACTGGGCTGCACTACTGTGGGAGTTGGGAATATTTCCTCTCTTTTATGTGTAAGAGAGCACAGATTAAGCTTTTTACATAACGCAGTGTTTAAGCATATGAGTCACTTAAATATGTGAGGTGCCAGAAGGAAAACTAATGAATGCCAAGTACATTAAGTCCATGCTACTGAAAAAGAGTAGTCAAAAGAAATACAAATGATAGAGCAAAGCATGGTGTTCCTCTGCAAAACCAGTTCAGTGGCAGAACTGACTAAGTCAGTCCTGTGCCCAAGGAACACCATGCCATCTAACCCCAGGTTAACCCCAACTACAGGTATATTTCTGATGCAGTTACTACACTGCTGCATTGTGGTATTCCTGTCACTGATATACTTGCATTATCAAGAGACTTTTTCAGTAGAGTTACTGACTCTCTGTCAAGCAAATGAGTGTGATTTGCTGTGTCATCCATAAATGAAGAAATGATGAGCAGTGAATGAAGCCATCCTGAGGTCTGCATAACAAATAAGCAGGCAAACAGAAGATGAGTTGCTACATGCCTTTAAGGCTCAGTCATGACTCACAGGATGAAAAGAAAACAGGAGGGAGATACTAGTAGTTGTTCTTTTTCAACTCTCGGCAGGTTTCTGAGAACATAAAAGGCTTTACACTAGATATAGCAGAATTGAGTCTAGCAGTCAATGTGAAAAGAAGATTTAAGCTATGCTTGTTTCTTGAAAAGAGAGTATGAGTATGGCTGCCTTTATAGTTTAGTGTATAGTTTTGGTAACTTTTCACCTTGTTCCTTTGGACCTGCTGAGGAAAGCCTCAAGTTTGGTCTCATTCCAGAAAATAAATTTTCTGCAAGCATGCTTTCTAAAAATAAATTATTATTTTTTTAATGAAAATATTAAATCAATTATTTCTGTACACTGTATCTTATTGAGAGAATGTTCTGTTTTACTGCTGATGGATGATCAAATGTCTTCTGTCTTTACAATTTCTATAGTGTATTCACAACTGCTCCAAGCCATGAAGACTGCTACAGATTATTCTACGTGTATCATAAAACTCATTATCTCACTCTAAATTTATACATTATTATTATTACAGTAGTATAGTATAGTACTATATAGTACTATATAGTAGTACTATAAAAAAATTGCTTAGAAAAAAATTATTTGGAAGATGAAATAAATGTATATTCGAAGAGTCATACTGAGATTTTTTTTTTTGTCAGAATCATGTAATTGTTTACAGCATTTATATTTTTGGTGAAAATTGATTTCATTTGCTGTAGTTTAGTAAGCAGTTAAAATTTAGAAATCAAAATTTGTTTAATTTCATTTTTAAAAATTCAGGTACTTTTTTTGGGGGGGGGAAAGATTTTTATCTGCAGTTGAAATTATATTTTAAAACTGGCTCTCCTTGCTTCACCTCACCTCTTTTTTCCTTTTTATTCTTCTTTTCTTTTCCATTGCAACAATATTTTAGAACCTCAAGTCTTTCTTGCAAGCTTGAGATAAAAAAAAAAAACACCACAATTATACTTGCTATACTTACTATATCGTCTTTTTGCGGTTAGGACATAATGTAACTGGCCTGAGCTTTGTAGCCTCTTCTAATAGCATTAAAGTTATTAGATTTTCTTTTTTATTTGTCAACCTTGGTATCACAAAGTAGTAATACCACCTATTGTGTTCGTACTCTAACAGAGAGAAATTTGTATTTGTGAGAGGCAAATCCAAATGAAAAGATTGTCAGCTCTATAATTATGTGCCAATATTTTTTCAGATTTCTGAACCTTCATGCTAAAGAAGGTATTACTCAGGCAATAATACTAGATCTGCATTTACATTGACACTATTTCAAATCAGTCTTAAGCATAGGGACCTCAGTGGGCTACGCAGATTTTCCTGGATTTTTTTTAGCAGTGTTTCATGCACGTGATCCCATTAAAAGTGACACTACCTTCAGACCTGATGGCGCTGTATGGTCTATATGTTACAGATAAAGTCTGTGTTACCAGAGCAGTAACATTGAGCACATGCTCATGAGCCCTGAAGAAGGCATAAACTCATGCTTTATACAATCCTGGAAGCACTGCTGTGAGTTAAGACCACAACAAATCTCAAACATTAAAAGAAACATTTTTCTCTGCAGCTGGTGTTCCAGTCATGACATCAGCCTATTTAACTAGCACTGGGTAAAAACTGACTTCTTCTTATTAGTGTCAAAATAGTTTGAAACAGGGACACAGTATTTTATTATTTGTTTTGGTTTGGGTTCCTTTATTCCACACTCAAAAGCTTGGAAAATAAATTATGTTTAGGAATGAACTGTATGGCCTTTGTGGGTCCCTTCCAGTGAGGGATATTTTGTGATTCAATGCCTTAATACAAACCTCAGTGGCTGAAACATGTATGTTCGTCTATCTTGGCATTTTGAATATAATTACTGAGTATTCTGTTTTCTATTATTACAGTTCATTAGTTTGAAAAATAGAAGAGAGCAATTCATTGAAAAAAAAAATTAAAATGTTCCTAATAAAATTAGATAATTGTCATGTTTTAATCTTTTTACACTCTGGAGAAAAATCAGGCTGGCTGATAGAAATCTGTTGATCAGTGGGATTTATAAATGTGGTAACGCCAGGCTTTATAAATATAAGTTACCTTCTCTCTGCCCCTGGTCCTGCTGGCTGCAAGTACTTCAGTTTTTTTTGCCAAGAAGTTACCATTGCATTTAATTTTACTAGAACAGTGTTGATTGCTTTACTTACTCTCTAATTCTTATCACAAAGGCCAGTTTTAGTTGTTTTTAATTCTCCTTCACCATAGCACCTGTGAGGGAAATCTGCTGTGCAGAGCTTCTGCTCCAGGCAGTTGTTTGAGGGATTTCCAAATAAAGTGTACTGAATGAGATTACATAATATGAGGTCATATCTATCTACCTATCTATTTAGATAGATATAAAATGAGGGGAAAAACATCCTCTAACTAAGATCTACAACACATGCATTAGCGTCTTCTAAAATTATTTTTAAAAAAGCACTTCACTGAACAGATTTGGTGATATGGTTTTTATTTAAAGCCATTCAATCACCAGTATTGACTTTCTATGCCATGCAAATTTGACTGTGATGGATTTCCCTGAGAAAACCACTCAGCAGCAGTTTGCAGATTTGGAACCTTCATTACCTGGAGTTTCAGCTGAATTGAGCATATTTCATCTCCATATCTGTGGGCTTCTGAGCTCTACCCAGCCACCACCATCTCAGAAAAGCTAAAAGTCCAGGTGCCTGTAAGGGAATGAGACTACATCATTCAATATTTTCACCATAATGCAAACGGTCAGGGACTCATGGACAATCTTCACTCTGACATATGCCAGTTACCAAAGGTTTGTATTTTTAACAAAAACAACAAAAGAATCTGAGTTTTGGGTCTGGAATTTGTTGTTGCTGCTGTTGTTTGATTTCATTAAGCTGTTCTGGTTGTTTATCTTTTTCCATAACACAATGTTCATTTTGTTTAGCTCATTATGGGCTTAAACCTGGAAGGATATCAGTTCCCAAATTTAACAGCAGTCGATAGGAGGTGAGACTATTTCAGCAGTTCCAAAATATTTTTGCTTGACATGGAATAGGTTGTGATACAAGTTTTGTGTAATTCAAAGGTTAGGATGAAAAGTGTGATGCATCCATGGTAGCTAATAACACCAATAAAAACAAATCATTTACTTTCCTGGCTAAATAGACTACAAACTTCTCTAACGCTTTTATTACTTTAGCCTTCAGGTACTCAGCGGTTGCCAAGCAGCAAATAATTCATGTTTCTTTCTCTCCTGTGCATTTTTTCTTCAGACCATTAAAGTACATTTAAAAAAAAAATGCATTGTATTAATATTTTTATTAAATACATTAAATACAGACAAACGACATAACTCAGAGGTATTTATAGACATTATTTCCTGTTATGATCAAATGGCAGCAAATTATAAAAAAATGTTTTTTGAAACATTCATAAAAACTATGACAAAGAAGGATCTGGCCCAAGGTTTATTGCAAAGTGTGTGTTCCCCATATGCTCCATACTAGTTCCCAATGTCCTCATTTTTAAAAAAAATGTTTTGAAAGAAACACTTTTGAAAGTGACAGGCTCTGTATTTGTCATTGTCATTAAGTAACAAGCATCAATTAGGAACCATTTCAAGGTAGACAAAATTAGGGTCTGTGCTGTGATATCAGCACCACTCCACCAGTCTTGATTTTTTTATGGAGACATCTTAAAACATTAAATGTTGCATCACATCCCAGTATGTCGCCAAACAGACTATATAGTGGTATTAGGTGTCAGTGCTGAAATGCTTAACTGTGCTACTTCTATGCTCCATGCCTCCCGCTATGTCTAACATCTGAAAGTGTACAATCAGATCTATGTGTTTTAGTAAAGTGCTATTAGAAAGCACAGAGTAAATGCCTATTATGGAAGTACGCAGATGTGTCTTAACAGTCTTCATTGTAATTAACTGCAGAGCAATGCCACTGATGAACAGACTGAAGAGTCATAATGGTTTTAGATAGGCTAAATGCTTCCAGTACTGGTGTAAATCACAGTAAAAATCTGATTTTGTGAAGAAAGTTGTCAGCATCAAGCCAATAAAGAGCCAGCTGGGACTGGCTTTCAGCATATCCTACCTGCTCAAAATGCTGACATTATAATAGTGAATCGGAGACATCTCGATTAATCTGTCTCGATTAATCCGTCTTGTCCAGACGTGAACTGAAACATCTAAAGGCTAAGTTCTCTTGGTTAAGGTTACCCCGAAGACCAGTAGCATAGCTGAAAATTCAACTGAGACACCAGTGTTTGGCGCAGATATCTCAGTTCCAGCCCAACTCTGGAAGAGACAGTTCATCCGAAAGGAGACGACACCAAAGCAGATTCTGGTGTTGCTATAGGACCAACAGAGAAAGGACTAGCACCGAACGGACTTTTTTTGTCTAGCCAGGGGTATTGCAAATGTTTCTAAATACAGAGAGGGAAATGGTGGCTAGAGCAACTGCAAAACAAGTTACCTTTACAGAGTGGAAGTAATTCTGCTGATACAGCAGCTCTCAAGAACTCCAATTTCATAACCATAATCATGTGGTGCTAAAAATGTAAGGCAGTGAAGGATTATAACGCTGGATAAGGGACCTCTGGGATTATAAAGCTGTGTAAAGGACCTGCAGTAAACCTAGGTCTAATTTTTTTTATGTGCTCCACAGGATGAGAAGTACTTGGGAGACATTTTTGGTCTTTCAAGTCTTCAGCAAGAAATGTCACCCGATGGTAATTCAAGTGGACAGTTGCACCTTATAAAAAAATCATCCCCAGCAATCTAGTACAAATTAAAAATCCAGTACTTCACATCACAAAAGACACTGCTCCTGCTAAATATTTCAGAGAATGGAAGGAGCTGCCACACAGGGAATATTTGTTACAATAGTCATTTCCAAGCTAAAGTGAATATGGATGTTATACTGTAGGGGTGGGGAGAGGCAAAGCAAAACAAAGCAAAAGGAGAAAATGGCAAGTCTTAGCAGACAGATAAGTGTGCTCCTTTGAAGAGCACAGAGATTTCTTATGACACAATTCCTAGGAGCAATGAGATGGCTTAAAAGCATTCCCCTGTTTGGTGGAAGTGTGTGTGCCTGTTTGATTGAGTGGAAGGAGTGCAGGGGAAAAATGAGAACACAAATGTATGTTTTGGCTGCCATACAGTCAATACAGTAATAGGTCAGCAGAAACATCAAAACACAATCAAGAGCTGTCTTCAGGGCTGTGAGTGAGCAAAATTTGTCGGGCAGTCAGCCAAGAGAAAGGAGAAGAGGTCTTCTGTTGTTCCTATAGCTCATCAAGAGGTACTGAAGAAGCAAATTGAAATCTCTTTATACTGATACTGGAATCTCTTTTGCAATCTGCATGTGCAGTTTCATTACATGTAATGCAACACAGCTACTTTCTTTCCCCTGAGGTGAGTAAATGTTGGGGATGAGAATGTTAATAGTGTTTATTTGAGTAGGGCACATTCAGTTTGTAATACTGCAAAAATTTTAGCATAGTCAGTTTGGGAGCATAAAGGCAAAAGTAAATGATGCAGGTCATTGCAAATCAGTGTTTATAACTGGTTATATATTAGCAATATTATAACTTTTGTAAATGGTGCTGTGCTCTAAAAAAACCCATGAAATTTCTATAACTCCATGTCTTTTCATCTTCAAAGAATGGAAACATAAACCCATTTTTCATAAATTATTTCTAGTAGTCCTTCAATGTTGAATTTAAGACGGTATTTCTAACTCTGATGTCTGGCTTTACATTCATTATTAGTACCTGGAAAATTTTAAAATTTCAACATTTTGATAACATTCACCACAAAATACTAACTAACTTTCTAACTAAAGAAGTTATAAGGCACAAGTCAGTATTTTGCTCTTCCTTTGCACTTCTGACTGGCCTTGGGACATGGCTATGTTGGACAGAGAAGTGAAAAACATACAAATTAAAAGAGAAATGCTAGCATTTCTGTGGCAGACTGATCTACATGAAAATGATAGATTACTTGAAGCCTTGTGAAGTTTTGCTTTCTTACAGAATGCAAAGACCATTAATACATTATCAAATCATCATGTAGCTCTACAGCTTTGTTATAAATTTCTGTAAACATTTTCATGTGTAACAGAAACAGAAACCTTGGTATGGTACCAAATTATTTTTCTGATTCTGTTCACTAGTTCAGTGGGCATTGTTTCAAAGTAGGGAATTTTGCTTCTTTGCCCGGCTGGCAATGTGAGCATCCATCCTTTTGTGATAATGATCACTTTCAAGTTTCCAAAATAACCTCATTCACAGGCATACACAACTTCATTCATACAGTCCATACACAAGCAATGTTGTGGCAATGAATGATTTTCAGCTTTATTTATCTCTCACCTGGCCCATAAATTCGCAGCCAGATTTTGTATAGGAGTTTCTCTGCCAATCTGGAAAGCTTTCCTTTTGCTCTTCTGCTGCATGGGTGACTTACATTCATTTAGTAGGAAAAAGTACAATGACCTGGAAAGCAATTCAGGATTTTCTGAGGATGCTTGAGAAACAAAAACAAAAACAAAAATCTAAAATAAAACTTCTAGAGATTTGCTATAGTACATAGTAACAGAATGGCCAAAGCCAGAAGGAACTTCTGGAGATTGTTTAGTCCAAACCCTCACTGAAGCAGAACTACCTATAGCCATTTGCCCAGGGCCAAGAACAACTTTCCAATAAAGATGCGGACTCTGCAGTCTCCCTGAGCAGTCTGTGCCATTGTTTGGCTATCTTTACAGTAAAGTGTTGTGGATGTTTAAGGTGTTTTTTTCATTGTTGTTGTTTATTTGTTTTAATGTTTAAATGAAATTTGCTGCATTTCTGATTGTATCCATTTGCTATTGTCTGTTCACTGGGCATTGCCGAGGAGGGCCAAGCTCTGTCTTCATTTTGAACATTCAGATGCTTCTGCATGTGGATAAGGTCTCTTTGCGCCCTCTCCTTTCCAGGCTAGACAATCTCAGTTCTCTCAAACTCTGCTTGTATGACTGATGCTCCAGTTCCTTCATCATCTTGAAGGGCTTAGGCACACTCCAGGATGCCACATACTCTCCAATACTCCATCAGTGGAGCCAGTAGGCAACACTGAGAAGATGAGAAGGATGGCTTCCCCCAGCCTGCTGCCATTGCTCTTCACAGTGCAGCCCAGGAGCCTGCTGGTCCTCTTTGCCATGAGAGTGCATGGTTGGCTCATGGTCAACTTTGTGTCTGCCAGAACATCCAGGCCACTAGATCATCCTCTGCTATTTCAACTGGTGCTGTGGGTTTATTCCCAAGACTCAGGATGTATCAGGTGCAAGTACTGAGGTGATGGCAGCAAGGGCTGTGGGGCTGCTGTGTGAGGTGAGGCCAGGGCTTCATCATGAAGGACGTGGTTGCAGTCAACTCCAACATCCCCATGCAGGGCATGGCTCTGTCCAGCAGTCAACATGTGGTGCTTCAGGGAAAAAAGTTAAGAAAGCTGTTGTTGCTCAGTATTCACCCTTTACAATCATGTGGACCCTCAGAAGGTCCCCAGAGTCCAGCAGTTCTGAAGGATCCTATAGCTCAAACCCACCGAGGTTCCTGTGTGCATGTGAAAAGAGCTGTAGATAGAATTCCAGCTGCAAAACACTGGCCAAAGCCCGTGGGTGATAAGTATAGAAAAGCACTTCGAAAATATATCCCCAAAAATACATAACATCTTTACAGTGAAGTATACCACACAAGCAAAGTACTGTTGTAGTACTGTATGTTGACTAAGCATTTCAAATGTTTGTAGGCTTCACAATAATGACCATTCAGAATGGGATGTTTTTATCTCAGTAACAGAAAAAAAAAAAACGCTGACAAGTACTTGTCAGGTATGATGGGGCAGAATAAGCCTGACTGCTAAGCTCATAAGGAACTGTAATGAAAGGGCTTTCACCTTCATGTCTGATAAGTTTGAAACATTGAGTATGTGTCAGAAAAACCGACATTGAGGCAACAGTGTTTTTGCCCAAGCACTTGAATTGGTCTTTTTCATTCTAATCAGCCTTTCTCATCAGGAGATGTTAAGAAAGAATATAAAATACCTCACTTTTTAATGTAATATCACAAAAAAGAATTTGCTTTTTTAAAAATTAATTAATTAATTAATTTGTTTGTTTGTTTTATTGAGGGGAGCACAAGTAATACAATAACTTTTGTTTTGTTAAACTTTTTGTTTTGTTAAGCTTTGACATGTACAAAGGCAGAGTGGATGGAAGACTATATGGAAAAAATGGACCTGGGGGCGTTGGTTGATGCTCAGCTAAACAGGAGCCAGCAGTGTGCACATGCAGCCAAGGTCAGTGGTATTCTGGCTTTTATCAGAAATAGTGTACCCAGCAGGAGCATGATGGTGATGGTTCCCCCATACTGAGAACTAGTGAGGCTGCATCTTATGTACTGTGTTCAGATTTGGGCTTCTGACTACAAGATGTCAAGGTATTGGAATGTGTCCAGAGAAGAGCACAAAACTGTCAGGGCCCTGGAGCACAAGTCTTACGTGGAGAAGCTGAGGGAGCTGATATTGTTCAGTCTGGAGGAGTCTCAGGGGAAACCTTATTGCTCTCTCTACATCTAACTGAAAGAAGGTAAAGTTCGGATTCTACTTCCATTTAACTAGTGATAGGGTGAGAGGTAACAGCCTCAAGATGTCCCTGCCAAGGGATATTCAGGTTGGATATTAGGAAAAGTCTTTTATCAGAATAAGTGATGAGGTATTGGAAAAGGCTGCCCAGGGAGGTGGTGGAATCACTGTCCCTAAATGTTCAAGAAACATTTCGATGTTGTACTAAGGGACATGATTTTGTGGAGAAATACTGGCATAGGTGTATGGTTGGACTAGATGATCTTGGAGGTATTTTCTAATCTTGGTGATTCTGTGACTCTATGACTCAGTACCATCTTAATTTGTGACTGTACCTTTATAGGCAGATTTAACTACAAAGTTTGGCGTCATGGACTGGAATGTCATTGCAACTTAATTTGCATATCATAATTAATTTCATCTTCTAAGCACTACCAACAAAAGGCTGAAAAGTCTATGAGCATGCATTGTATTAATCTGTCAGCACATCTGATCAACTTCAGGTGATTTTTTTATGACTGTTTCGACCACCTGTAAGTTCAAAGAGTTGTTTTCTGCAGTGTAAATGAGTCACAAGCCTTCAGGATATTAGAATTCTTTGTCCAAGTTTGTCATAAACAATTTCTTTTTGTTCATCAGAATATTGTCATAGTATCTGAGAGGGTTCGATTAAGTGCTACTGTGAGAAGCAATCACACATTATATATAACTATGCTGTCAGGGTAAGCCATCTAGATTCACCAGCTCATGGACGAAGCAGTGTATGATGGTCTAAGGAGACCCACAGTAGTCCCATTTTTTTTCAAATATTTTCCTTACCATTTTGAAGAATGCAGGAATAACCAAATAACAATCAAGGCATGCCTGTTTCATCATTCATCTCTTAATCTGTAGCTGCCCAAAGAATAAAATTTAAATATGAATAGTCTTCCAGTATTTCCATATAAACATCTGTAGTGGTCATATTTAAACTTTACTCTGTAAATAAATTTTAACATATTTTCTTTTTACTGTTCTTCTTTTTATTGCCTTCCTGTGTAATGGATCTTCAGTGAATCGTGATGAGTGTCTTACTTTTTGCTCATTATTAGCCAGATATGTGTCCTTCATTTCCTCTAGTAACCTATAGGTGATCACACACTCACTTGTGAGCTTTGTTTGAGCTAAGATACCAGGCTTGCGAGACTGATTTTATTGAAAATCAAATGACTATCCCCAGATTGCTTTCGTATGACTGGAAAATCTGTTTCTATAAAGCCAGTCATGCAGTGCATTGAAGCCAAGGAAATCTCTCATTGACATCCCTGAGCTTTGTCTTTGGCCCTTTGCCAGTGTTTTATTTAAACGGGCTTTTAACAGTTTCAAATATTCAACCCATAGCAATTCTCAAGTTCAAAAAGAGTAAGCATTGTAGAGCTGAATTGTAATGTATTCTCTTCAAATCCATGCTGCTAGTAAAAATATTCATTTGATTACAGTGGCCAGCTGCCACTGCACTCTATTTTGAAAGTACAAGCTGGTGCTGTGCTGTTCTAAAATCTGAAACTGGAAACCAGGCACCAAATTGTCAAAGATCTGAGACCTCTAGAATGGGGAAAGGGAGAAAGGGGGAAGAAAAGGAAAAAGGAAAACCTACAACAAGCTTTAGGAAAGAGAAAAACAAGTAGATGAGGAGCCCAGTGCTTGAGAGAGAAGGAAAAATGGCATAAGATAGAGAAGAGTCAGGCTGGGACTCCTCCATAAACCTCCTTCCCTCTCAGTTCATAAACATGCACCCTATCTCAGGTCTGCCTCCAAAGGCTCACTACACATCTCTCAGGTATCTCTCTTCATTCCCTCACTCTTTTAATTTTGCCCAGCAAACACAGTAGCTCTGTAGTAAGGAACACTTCCTCTCCTAGCACCAAATATCTAAAGCACAGGTAAATCTGATTAGCTCAGCTCAGTTGAATGGTTTAAGGTTCCAGAAAACAATGATTTTTATTGTTATTATTACTGTGTTTTCTTTTCAGTGTTGGCAAACTCTCTCTGTCTCTTATGAAAATTACATTTGATTATAAAGTCTGATGAAAATGGAGAATTACATTAAATATAAAGGAATTCAGAAAGGTTTAAAGTCATAATATATTCATTAAAATAACATTAAAATAGAGGATGTTGAGGTATTTAGAACATTTTATATTCATTATTATTTTAGATGTAGCTTGCCTGCACATAAAATACTGAAGTAGTCTGTGGGGAATGAATTTAAGGCTTACAGGCCCTGGAGGAAAACAGACACTTAGCACATAAGCTAGGCTGCTGTTTTTCTTTGGAGATATTACCACATCAGAGAGGCAAGCTAGCAAACATGCATACTGCACAGCTGCTGAAAGATGGAGTTGGCCTCTGTTGTTCCAGGCACAGTGGGAGTTCACAATGAGTTTTCCTCACCAAAGCTGGCCAGAGCAGGTCAACACACTTCTTCCATCATTCCGTATTGCAATGGCAAGTTGTTCTCCTTGAAAATAGCAATTTTTAACATTGCTTGGTGTTATGCATTTGGACTAGTTTACAGCTAATTCCTACAGTCTCTCTTCACCTCCAGCTTATTCCCTCCTGAAGTAAACCTGCAAGAGTGAGTGAGGTTCATGCTGGCTTCCAGATGATGGGCTGTAACCTCAGCAGTGTGGAATTCACGAGCTGGACATAAATTGTGCTGCATGGGTCTATTCTGCCAGGAGGTTTGAAAGTTTAGAAGAAAAATGAGAGGGAGGGATGATGAGGAAAGTATAATTATCTAGGGATAATTACTTGACATATTGGTCAATTTCATCTACAATCGTAATTATCACTTAACATTATTGGACAAGAATTATAGACTTTATTTTCAAACTTCTCTTTTCATATGGTCAATTCATTTAATTGTTATTTCCAGTACATTATTAATTCTACCTCACATCCTCTCTAATTCTGTTCTTTTTTTTTTTTTTTTTTTTCCTTCTTTGGATTCCCAGTAACAATTAATTATTAATAGCCGTATTTTAATTTATCTGTACACTGGGAAAAAAAAAAAAACAAAAAACAAAAGCCGTGCAATGGTTCTTAACTTTCTGAGAGAAAGTTTCTGTACAACTGTGGAAGAATCCAAGCGGTAATGCATCTATCTCAATGAATACCTGGCCCTGGCTGAAAGCACGCCAATTGTTCTGCCACTCATCCTGTGCAGGTAAAAGATTACTTGTGGAGCTGCGTGGAAATGTCAAAACACATAAAAGACTGCCCTGCATATTTCATACATCCAGAAGGGGAGTTCTTGAACCAACATCTGGGAGATAAAAGGATCAGTACCTTAAGCACAACAAAAGAATTTAGGCTTTGGAGCTTTGGTCTCACTTCCCCAGGGGCTTTCTGTTGCCACTGTTTGGATGGGGGAGCACTAGGGTCTTAGCTCACAGAGACCTTCTGCCACTTTCTGAGAATCATAAATGTCTATGGCATGTTGAGCTGAGCATTCAAAACCCTTTCTTATTTCAGGACGTTGGCATTCCAGCAATGTTGCTGGAGCACTAGCTGCAGATGAACCCCTATTTACTGATGATACTCTCCTGACTCACAGTGTGAATGTCACTTCTGTGTCAAAGGGTTTAAGGAGAGGAGGAGCAGTTAGAGTGGCTCATTGATTTGCCTGTTAGGCAAGGATTTCTCCCCAGTACAATAAGAGAAGAAACTTTTTGCACTGCATTTCCTTCTTGATGCCGTTTTGGAATTAAGGCTGAGTATATTCAAAATATCCTTCAGTGTTGATATATTTGCACAGCCAGGAATGTTGTCGCCTTATCAATAAAATGAGGGGGGACATTAAACATGATAACATGTCATTTTGAATCAATTTTGAAATCTCTTGTTTCAGATCTAGTTGTAAAGTGATAATTCACTTTAGGTAGAAGTTGGTACAGATTTATTCTTGTCTTCTTTTTCATAGAAATGATCAATAATAAGATTTTTCAAGCTGCCTGAAGGATTGAGAATCTTTATGCTTTGAGTGAGTTATGTGCCTCTGACCAGGGCTGTGAGGCTTATCAGTGTATGCAGTGTTCTAAATCAGGTTTATGTTAGGCTTTGCACTACTTTGAGAATGAAAAACAAACAAAAAAAAAATCCTCTACATATTATTTTATTTCAGTATTTTCCTGTAGTTTAAAACTGCTTAATACAAGTGTAAGCTTTCTTCTCTTAACTTGAAATTATTATGTTGTATAGTCAGGGAAAATATTTTAAAAAATGAATGTGATTCTGACCATCCACCTCTCAGAGTTGTCTTTAAAAATCTGGCAGGCAATGTTTAGAAGATTTTTTCCAACTACATTCATAACCAGACAGACAAGCTTATTAGAGCTGGACATAGGTTCCTACTGCTGTGCATTAATAAATTACAAACCTACTTCAGAAAGATTTAAAAAACTTGACTGAGTTTTATTTAAATGAATTTTGCCACTGTAAAATTTATGTATTTTTATTGTATCTGTGATTGTTCTGAAGGTGCTAAGGGACAAGAAGAGGTCAGAATTTATAAGCATTAAAAAAAAAAAAAAGAAGTTTGATAAACCGTAAGATTTTATTGACTAATAGAAGAGAGGATCAATCATTTTCTTCACTATAATTAAGTCAAATCCGCTGTGAGGTGCTAAATCACAGATTCATACATACATGCATATGAATTTGTATCCAGCTGATTAATCCTGGTGTCTATAACTACTCAAATGCACAGAAATGCTCAAGTAAATGCATGCTGGGAAACTGAAGGTCTAAGCTGATGTTTCCAGTAAATTATTGCTATTTGACTTATAACATAGCATACAAGCATACAGGGACTTTCAGAAAATGGGAAAATGGTACAATATTGTCTTTAAGAGGACAGCAATCTACACAGCTGAAATTAAACAAGGTTTTTCCCTTTTTTTTTTTTTTTGGAACAAACATGGAAAGAAAACTCTTATCGGGGCCTGTCAATCAACAAGCTGGCAGGCTATTGACTACTGTCCATTGTGCTGCCAAATCATGTCTTGTTACCTTTTGTTCTCTTGTCTGTAGCTGCCTTTTGTCCCTCTATAGATCTGTGTAGGACAGACATCATCTCTCTGTTATATGGTTGTGCATGATCCAGACCCATTGACAGTCCAGTAGTATGCATTAAATAACTTTCAATATCAGAAGAGAGAGATAAGAGCCTGAACTAATACTATCTATTCTGTTCATAATCTCATGATTATGAGTAGATTTAATATTTAGACTACAGATTTCTCTGGGTGAATATACAGTTGAACATAACATTTGAGAATCATATGGAAGACTTGGTATAATTTCAAAGTATTCTTAAAAAACAAGTGATAGGATAATTCCGATATCCAATATATGACATGCATTATATTGTTATGGTAAAAGGCTGCGGGGTGACCTCATTGCAGCCTTTCAATATCTAAAGGGAGCCTACAAAGGGGAGGGGAATCAACTCTTTGAAAGGGTTTATATGTGTAGGATGACAGGAAATGGTTTTAAGTTGAGGGAGGGGAGATTTAGGTCGGACATCAGGGGAAAATTCTTTACCCAGAGAGTGGTGAGGTGCTGGAACAGGCCGCCCAGAGAGGTTGTGGATGCCCCGTCCCTGGAGGTGTTCAAGGCCAGGTTGGATGGGGTCCTGGACAGCCTGGTTTAACATTAAACGTGGAGATTGGTGGCCCTGCATGTGGCAGGGGGTTGAAGATTCATGATCCTTGAGGTCCCTTCCAACCCTGGCCATTCTGCGATTCTGTGATTCTGTGATCTTGTAATGCACAGTGAACATCCTCTACCTAGAATGACATAGAATGAAGTTGATAAGGGATTTTAGATTACAGGAACAAATATCTATACAACATATTGATATATTTTTTTTTCATTTTAAAGTATTTATGTAACAAACCTGACACTTTGTCAAACCAACTCTTTTTACCAGAATAAATAATTAAGTATATATTTTCTTTGCGCAGACTGTCTTTCTGACAGATTTTTCTAAAGAACAAATATTTTTGAAAAAGGAAAGATTATTTTTTTCCCTGGACTCCTTTCTTAATGTATTGTATAATGTTAAAGGAACTGAGAGGGCATTTCTCACTCCATTTCCTCCGGCAATAATTTACTTCTGGATTGTAGTTGCATGTGAACTATAACACAGGGAGAAAAAAATGGTATTTCTCATGATATTGATATTATTCGGTACGCATTTACTTTAAGCCTAGTGGAACACATGCCATTTATATTTTAATTAAGGAATATGAAAGGGTTATATTTCTGGGTTTATTTACTTGTTATTTTGTTCACAGGGTCTTGTACTGAAGTGAGAAAAATGTAGTCTGTGTACAATATATATTTGCAAAGTCAGCAACAAAGTAAAACAGTGATAGTTCTTTGCTGGCAGCAAGCATCTGGCACATTGACCTCACAGACTAACAGAAAATCTGCACATAAAACATTCATTCAGCTCATTCTGGGGAAAAAGTCAGAAAAGTTTGTGCTTACCACACAAAACTGCCCTGCATGCAGATACTGGAGATGACATTTCCCTGGCATCAGCTGGAGCCCATTCCCTGCCGGGAGGGCAGGATACCTGTCCCCAGGGCTGGCCTGGGTGCTGTGTGCCCCTTGCTGATGGACAGAGGTGAGCTTTTCCCCCATCAGGGACAGAGACTTTACAGTTCTGCCATCACAAAACATTTTTCATTTCATTTTTTCCCTCCATTGTCAACCTATTCTTCTGTCTCCCTCCCTGTCAGTGTTTTTGCAAGTATGTGAGGTAGAAAGCTGAGGCAGAGTGATGCCTGTGTGATCCCAGGAAAACTCACCTGTACCTGAATGCTGAGATGAAATTCAGGCACACAAATGTCAAAATATAAGCTCTAGGCAATGGCTTGTACTGTAAAGTTCTTGTGACAAAGATATTACTGTGTTTTATGGAGGACAGAAACTGTTTTAAAGAAGACACTACCCACAGCCTGGGATTCCACAACAGCCCCTTCATTCTTTGGGATTCTTGACATTCATTCTTATCCAGCCCTCTATACCAGGGTTACAACTTCATTTTTCAGCAGTTTCCACTCATGATATCACTAATAAAATTTCTGTGACCTTCATAGAAAAAAAAATGAGCTGAAGTTTTGTGTGAATTTTGGGCTTTATGCCATTTTTTTCAGGCCCTCCTTCCTCCCGGTTATTGTGCTACTTTATCAGGAAGATATAGGGCTCTTATTTTAGGTCCAGCCTTGGCGAGGTGCTTTTCTTTTTCAAAGCAACTCCTTTCCAAGACGCCCAGCTGTAGGAATCGTAGCAGCTATTACCCAGCCCTTACTTTTATGTGAGAGCTCATGTCCTAGTGGGAAAGTAACTCCTGCTCTTCCCACAAGTGGGTGTTCAGAGCACTAGTGGAAGCGAGCATGGCATCTCGGCAGTTCAGTCCCAATGAGAAAGAGCCATCAAATTTTGTTTTCATTTGAATTTCCGTTTTTCATCTGCTTATTTGGGGGGAAAAAATCTAGCTGTTCTACCTCCCTTCAAAGCAGAGAAATTCCCTACATGGCATTCCTTTTGGAGTATTAAATCTTAATAGTAGCAGCTTAGTAGAGAGTAGAAAAGTGGAAGTTGTGTGATTTAAAGATTTTTTATGCTTCTAATTCAGTAGCAAAAAATACCCAAAGCTAGAGATTGGCACAACAATGTAATGAAAAAAAAAAAAAAAAAAAGCAAATCTTGTAAAGAGGCACTATTTCATTATTTTGGCATCAGAGTTGTGCTGGCAATGCTGATCAGAGACTGATCTTGAGGAGCCAAAGTCAAATGAAGATAGCATGAAATATCTACTTGAGTCACAGTCTCAAGCTAAGGCAGTTTCCAAGCTAAGGCAGGCTTTACCTTTTTCGCAGCTCAGTAGGAAAGCTGGTGAAAGAAATCCCTCATGTGTGAAGGAAGAGATGTTTATCGGTGAATGACCAGTGCATCCATTCCACAGTCTACGCAACCACAGTCAGTACTGGACCTTCCTCCAGTTCTCCACTTGTGGCATCTGGGCTGCCAGAGGGTGAGGTGCCAATGGGATCCTGGCCCCCGACACTTATTAAACATCCCTCAGCAGGTCTCACCTTAAAGGCCTGTTAAGTAGCGATGCCCTGCTCACATTTCAGATTGCAAAATTAAATTTTCCCCGCCTATATTCACTTTGTAGTTCAATTATTTTACATCTTTCTCACCCTTCTTCTCTTAATGCACATAAATTCTTGAAGTGGTGTTCAATATTTCCTTACTCTCATATATATGTCTGCTCCAGATAAAGCTGCATTTGAACTGTGATAACTTTGCCCCAAATAACATTTGTATAGCCCTCCCAGAAAACTGGGAATTGGTGCCTAGATCAGTTTTCTTGGTGATATAACAGTTCATCACACATCTTTACATTTGTCCTTTGCTATACTTTAAAATAAATATCCCTGCACTTTTAATACATATGGAAATGCAAAAAAAGTGCAGAGAAGATCTGGAGAACTGGAGGAGATTTAGGTTAGATACTAGGAGGAAGTTTTTCACATGGAGGGTGGTGACACACTGGAACAGGTTGCTCAAGGAGCTTGTGGATGCCCCAACCCTGGAGGCATTCAAGGCCAGGCTGGATGTGGCTCTGGGCGGCCTGGTCTGGTGATTGGTGACCCTACACATAGCAGGGGGTTAAAACTAGATGATCATTGTTGTCCTTTTCAACTCAGGTCATTCTATGATTCTATGATGATTCAGAAAGGGCAGGAAACCACTAGGATAAGAGCATTTGCAATCTTTGGAGATTTGTTTGTGCTGAGACACTGTACTGCTTTTCCCTGCCATAGCTCTTAGCCATTTCCTTCTACTACTCCAAAAATAAGTTATTCCATTAACTTAGGTCATCAGCACTAACCAGAAACATGGACATACATTTACAACCAACATTGCCAAATACAATTTTGTCCATCAAATGAGAATACAAAACAGAAAGATTAGATGCAAGGTATACTGAGCAGGCTGTTGCACTGATAATTTTTCCATTTGTTGGAAATGCTAGGGAAGAAACAATAAAAAATGTTGTACCTAAGCCTGTTGCTGAGATCTGTGCCTAGGGAATATTAACTCAGCACTGATAACCCATACAAAGGGAGGGGAGGGGAGTTTCTTGCATTTACAGTTGCTATGATAAGTGATGAGGTGAAATTGTACTTCTCAATGATGATGTATTCCAAATACAAACACTGAATCAATTCTGAAGGCTGCTGTTTTCTACCAGAAAAGTCCACAGCAGGAGAATTTGGGTAATTGGTTGTTTGTCCACTTAGGTTTTAACTCATACACGATGGAAATATATTACTTCACTGGTTTTTACCAAAGCATTGAGAGAGAACTTTTGGACATCAATGTTTAAGTTGGCTTGTAAGGATAGTTCAGGTGCTGCAGTGATTACCACTACTGGGAATCTAAATGGGGTACAGATGCTGAATTTTAACATAGCCATACAGTGAGACCTTTTTTAGCACAACACCTCAACTCACAAAGCATCAGAGCTGATGGCGTGGAAATTCTGCAGCTGCTTGGCAACAGTAAGGGGGTCTGGAGACTTTCCTTTGTTCTCTTGGTAAGTGTAGAAAGGGGAGATGCTAGAGGAGGGAAAAGGGAAAGGTGTCATGAGGGGGAGAGAAGGAGAACAGATATCAGAAGAGGAGCAAATACCATGTTTGTTTTGATATCTGAAAGACTTTTTGCTGCCTTACAGACTAATATATAAACACATTCATAATTAAATACAAGGCAGAAGTTGGACAATAGCATGTATTATCATATCTGAAATAGTGTTCAAATCCAAGCTCTTTTTCAATACAGATTCAGCACAAAATTGGGTGCAATGAGAGTGCTTTTGTATCTACACATTCGGGTTGGATGAAATGATTGAAAAGTAATGTTACATTTAATGTAGTTAGTGCTTCCTTCTTTGCCCCATTCTCCCCTCACCTGTCAGAATTAAGATGGAAAAGACTTTGAATGAAAATATCAACATTCTCCTAACATCTCTTTATATCTGCCCCTGCTTTTAGCAATATCTTTGTGTCTGCTATATCTGGATAAAGAACATGAGTTAGAATGGGAAAACGGGCAGCACCACTGGACTTTCTTCTGTTCAGAGTCAAATAAAGATCTATTTCAGTTCCTCCCTCTCAGGGGGGACTGCTCATAAGTAGGAGGGAGTCTGTTTTTCCTGTTGTCTTACACCACCACAGTCACTCACCTTTGGGGATGCTTTGTGTAAAGCATTAAATTATTTTAATGCGCTTTATATCCACACTGGCGCTGTTAATGACTGCCACCAGTGACTGATTATGACACTGCATTCATACTGCACCTCTTGCTGCCTCGTTTTTTTCTGTCTCATTCCATTACTGTCAATATTTACATGCTGAAGACAGCTTTTCAAGGCACTCTAGAGGCCTGGCAGTGCAAGTGTTAGCAGGAAGCAGCATGAGAATTTGTGGTTTAGGGCATAAATACGTAGTGTTTAAGCCGCACTGCCATCCTTATTCCTGCAGACACTAATAAATAAGTGTGGACATAAAAAATGCTGATTATTTCTGTGCTCCCCTATGAAAGAGAACACTGCATACATAATATTGCCCCAACCATCTATGCAAAATGGCTAGTCACTGGAAGTTCTCCGGTAGTCACATTTCACACACACTTTTCTGCTACATAAAACCTAATTTTCCTTAATGTCACTCTGCTAGTACGTTATCACCTACTTCTTTGATCTTCTGCGCTGCTCAAATGATGAGAGAAAGGCACAGTAGCAGGGAATTAGGTATCTCAGAGAGTTCTGTGAGTTGATGGCTGGTGTGTTAAACCTCATGATGGTCTGCTCTTCTGCTTTCCAGTAAAAATGAAGTCCAAGTAAACAGAAAGGGGTGTTGTTGCTTTTTCTTTTCTTTGAATATATATTTTGTAACATTGTAGGCTTTGTTTCAAACATTTACTAAGGTCGCTGCTACAGAGAGGCTCTGCTGAGTCCTCTTTCATTTGATTCTGGATGAAATGTGACAGGGAGTTAAAGAAGCTGCACCCAGGACTTTTCAAAGTGGTGTACAACTACAACTGTAATGCTGTCAGTGCTTCATCTGCTGAGATATTTGTTTGGCTCAGCAAACCCAATTACCTCATAGTTCAGCTGCATTGCTCCTACTCTTGCAGTGGTCCCACGTGCTTGGTCAACAGAGTACTGGAGGATCCATGCTCTTGGGGAAGTTCAAATCCTGTCATTCCTTTATCAACGCACATGGAACATTTCCTATCATTTCCTGAGTCAGTGCTCTGATAACTGCAGTTTAATGCTTGCATGTCTGTAGCATTCTTACAGGTTTTAGAAAACATTTTATAGGACTGAATTTGTAATATCTCTATTACTATGTACATAAGGCTGTGCTCAATCCTTTCATTCTGTAGCTTGTATTAATAGCAGGAGTTGCTGTGACTCAGGTGAGAGACTTGTGTTTGGCTTTGTTGAACCTCATAACCACACCAACCACACCGCAACTTGCTGTCACCTGCAAACTTGCCAAGAGTGAACTCAATCCCACAGTCAATGTATTGATGAAAATATTAAAGAGCACTGATTCCTGTACTGACCTCTATGAGGTACCACTTATCATTGATCTCTATCTGGACATCAAGTCATTGATGATTATTGATTGCTGAGTCCATCCATTATATCTGTATCTTTACAATTTGGAGAGAAGGATGCTGTGCCGGACCATGTCCAAAGCCTCACTGAAATCCAGATAGATGTCAGTGGCTCTTCCCTTGTCCACTGATTCAGTTATGCCGCCATGGAAAGCCACCAGGCTTTGCCCTTGCTGAAAATGTGATTGTTGTCTGTTATCACCTCCACCTCTTGCATGTGCATTAGTACAGCTTCTAGAAGGATCTACTCCATGATCTTCCTCATCAGAGAGGTTAGGCTGACAGGTCATTAATTCCCTCACTCGTCCTTTCTACCCTTCTTAAAAACATCCCCACCTTCCCAAGGAAACCACCACATGACCTGATAAGCTAAATAGGTCAAACTTTAATTTTGTTTCAGAGGCTCTTCCTGAACTCTCTGCAATGTTCCTTGTTCAGCCATCACAGTGCTGTCCTTGCATCTCCTCACATCCACAGAAGCAGGGATGGAGCCTCACTCTTGATCCGCTTTGCCAAAGGCGGTGCACAAAACTGCTTTTTCTATCAAAAATCATGTACGCTCATTTAAATCAAGGGCAGAAAACAATCTTGACCTTCTGGTGGGTTACAAAATTCATGTTTTGGTTTTACTGGATAGCCAGCAGTGGAAAATCACACCTAAAGAGTACTGTTCTGCATCTCTGATATGGGCAAGGGTAGGACGTTTGTGCACAGAGCTCAGCCACAGATTTGTACAGAGCACTTCAATACCAGCTAAAGGCAGTTCTCAAAGCATTCATAGCAGAGGCAGTCTTAAGCTGCAAACCTTCAAATCAAGTTCTGGAATACCCAGGGCACAGTTTAGGATGGTTTATGTAGGGATTTGCAGCTTTTCTTCAAAGCTCTGGAATTTAAGGAGATCCTAAAATCCAGATCTAAGGTTTGGACTCAGGTTTAACTTGAGTTTGCACAAAGCTGTGAATAATAGTGTCTCTCCCAACCTCCTCCCAAATTTCTCCACATTTTCTTTTGCTTTGACTATCAAGTTGTTTCCATGAAAATAAGCTGTTCACTGAAAAATACTTGCAGTGGAAACAGAGCAGCCTTTTATTGCTCTAGGAATTTATGGCATCCTTGTATAACTATGCAATTAATATTGCTAATGATATTAAACCAGAGAACAAGCAAAAATCCTTTTTCTCTTAGCTATTACTCTGACTTTCGTTAGTTTTGTATGAAGATCATACTACTGTAGGGTAAATAAAGCATTACTATACTTGCAGTGGTGATAGGCCCTTTGGCATCACCCATGGGATGGTGCCTATGTCCTGGCTACTCATTAATCCCTCTTTGATCCCAGACTGCCTCCCAAGTGCCAGACAAGCAGGCATTGCTGTTGTTTGGGGTTGGTTTTGTTTTGCTGGTGTTTTTTTTTTTTTTTTTTTTTTTTTAACATCTGAAGATCCCCATCCTGAGGTAGACCAATAATATGATTACCAATACCAATAATATGATTATTCTACAAATGTCATTCTCTTCAAAATGGCTTACAATGCACTAAATTAATTTCTGGTCAAATGCCTGACTGACAGCAAAATAAACACCCTTTAAAACGGTATAGGTGAATGATGAGAAAATTATTAAAATCATAAAATAAAATTGATCTTGTGAAAAGCAACAAGGTCAAATAACAAACACTGATTCCCAGTAAAAGACCCAACAATATGCAGATAAATGCTGATTTTGATCTTAGGAAGACCTGAATGTGTTGCTGCCTTCTGGCTCTCTGCTGCTTACCTCCCTGGGCTGTTTGCATATGGCAGATGTGGAAGGACAGATTGGATGGCAATGCTGATGAACTCATAGGATTCACCCACAAATGTTGGCCTGTGGGGGCATGTGGGGTAGTGACACAGTGGGGTGGGTGAAACACATAAACATGTCCCTGTGGTTATCTCCAGTAGGGAGGTAGTCTTAGCTGGAGATACAATTGGATTGGCAAAAATCAGCAGCTAAATTATCTTCTAGTTCATTTGACAATAAATTAATGGCAAATATTTTAAAACGCGGAAATTAAATAAATGTGTCTTGATTTGGGAGCATTTTCCTTTAGGAGAACACTGGTATGGAATTTGCTAAAAAGAGTATTTCATACGTTAGTTCCCTTGCATCTTCTAATTAATTTTGCAAATTCTCTGATATGTGCTTTCACCTTTGAGAAAATTCATTTCCTCTGATTTGTATCAACTGCTCATTTACCACTTCTTGAGATTTCTCACTCCTGATTCATGAATCCATTAAAAGGCTTTCCTTTGAACAGTGCCCCTCACCACTGTGTCAATTATTTTCCCATGTTAGCTCTGGCACGTAGGATTTCAGACTCTCCTGAGAAATTAAACTGACAGTTATCAATAGCAAACACCATGTGCTATAACAAAACACTGCTGAGTTGGGAGCCGTAAGGCAATGAGTTTTACAATACAGTTAAGGAAAATCTGATTGTAAAATGGTTAGCCCACCTGACTCCTTTGAACCTTTGGCAGACAACACGCCTGGGCAATGGAAAGCTCAATCTCCTGATCTTCCAATGTTCCAAGCCCCACAGAGAAGGAGTAATGCATGCATACATATAGAGGTGTATGCATATGTTTAGCCTATAATATCAGCACCAGTCTGTATGACAGGGTTTCTTTAATTATGTAGATCAGTAGATGAAAACAGGAGTCCTTTAATTCAAATTTGGGCAAGGGGCTGAAGAGCCTTTATTACAAAAGCAGGCAGAGAGACCCGGATGCGTTCAACATGAAGAAGAGAAGGCTCAGGGGAGACCTCATTGTGGCCTTCCAGTGCTTAAAGAGAGCTTGTAAACAGGATCAACTTTTTACACAGTTAGGTAATCACAGGACAAGGGAGAAAGACTACAAGAGGGGAGCTTTAGATTTGCTGTCACAGGAAAAATATTCACTGAGAGGGTAGTGAGGTGCTTAAACACACTGCCAAGAGAGGTTGTGGATGGTAGTTGGTTGAAACTAGATGCTCTTTGACATCTCTTCCAATCCAAATCCTTATGCAGAATGATGTTAGTGCTCCATTTCACTTGAGAAAACCTACTCGTTTTAGGCAGAGTCCTCACTGCTATGCCTATTTTGGGCTTTTATTTGTATAAGAAAATGACCAAGTTTGGAAATGTTGCTAAATAATTTCTACAAGGATGTGTTTCCTTGTTCCTTTGTCAGTGCCTACACCCGCAAGCACAAATATATTTATTCGCCTGTATCAAACAATGGTAACACATCACTTTATGTGCCTTATATGCAGGAGCTGGTCTCACGAGGTTTCCCATGTTACTGTGAATGTATAAACATTGCATATCTAATCTATTCTTTGAAAATTTCTCTTTCCTCCCTTTTCTTCCCAGCCCAGTGTGACTTCTGTGAAATTAGACAGCTTACTGTTGGTAACCAGAATTTGTTCCTGGGCTTAGCAGAGTATGTGATGCAACGAAAAAGGGAATCTGCCCCATAGAACAGTGAACTCTATAAGAAGCCATATTGAGAAATTGCATCTGAATTGCTGTTTTTGTGTGCCACATCACCATCTAAAGTAGACTACGTCATTTTGTATCTTCTATTTGACAGAAAAATCTTGTGTTGTGTAGTATAAAGTTACGTCATCGCCAAGTAAAAAGCCTTGGTACCCTTAGTTATTGCTCTCAAATATCTATCCCACTGAAGAATGGTTATTTCTCTGATTCAATGCCAGCACTCATCATGTTAGTTAACAGAGACATGTACTGAGTATCTGAGAACAACCCAGAATTCTGAAATTGTCCATGACCTCAAAATTTAATCTGAGTTGGTGCTAAAGAACATCTGAAGGCTAATGTAACCTGTATATGGTACATACAAAGAATATATGCTTTGCCAATTTTTATAAATAAGCTCTATGGAATTGCAGTATTCTTGCATTTTACATTAATACCAGTTAATAGGGAATTAGTGCCACCTAATGTAAAATTGTTATCCAAGTGTCTCCACATATAAGGAAAGTCTTTCTCATTCTCTTCTTCATTTGCAATAAGCATTTGTGAAATAAAAATAGCTTTGAATTATGGAGCTGTTAAATATTATATAATCCTATAATATTAAATATTGTTTATTTGTACTATATAAACTTTACCTTTGATTAGCAGCACATAATCTGTTCTATTCTAACTGAAAAATTGGCCTTTTTGTGGTGCTCTAAAGGATTAATTGTGGTAAGAAATACTTCCCTGTCACACTCCTATGTAAACTATAATTATTTTGGCCCCAGTTCTGCAAATGTTCGTGCAAACTCTTAATTGTACTCAGGTGAGGAGAATTAATGCATCTATAAATGTTAATGTGAACAGAAGCAATGTCCTACGTGTAGCTTTTACTAAAGGTAAAGTCCAAATTCCAAAGATCACTCCATCCCACTGGATAGTCTATAGGCGAAAAAATAATCCTTTAATAAGGATTAGTGAGAACAAAGATAAATATGAAGAAGTGCTCTGGTTCCCCAGGAATTACCTATCATATATCTTCTATCAGAATCCAATTTTCTAAAAATAAAGAAGACTTTAGAAAGGAAAGAGCAAAGAGAGAGGAATCTTAATTAAAAAAAAAAAAAAAGTTGCAATTTCAACCAGCATCCCTTTCACTCTACCACACACCAGCCCTCAGGTGAGCTGCCTGCAAGCCTTCCTCACCTGCTTTTGCAGGTGGTTTTTTGTGGTTTGCAGTGCGCAGTAAAGCCTGAGTGCTGAACCTCTCACCTGACAGGGACACTAAGGGAAGTGCTTCACAGAATCACAGAATCACAGAATCACAGAATTGTAGGGGTTGGAAGGGACCTCCAGAGATCATCGAGTCCAACCCCCCTGCCAAAGCAGGTTCCCTACAGCAGGTCGCACAGGTAGGCATCCAGGCAGGTCTTGAACATCTCCAGAGAAGGAGACTCCACCACCTCCCTGGGCAGCCTTCCAATGGCTGCGGAGATGGAGAAACACACTTCAGTATCCAGATTAAATGTCTGTGCTGGGAAGACAAAATGCATGCAACTCTACAGCTTTTGCATGTAGCAAAAAATATAATTGAGATGAGGATGAGTTTCTTTGCTGATACATAGTCACGAGTCATCCTGGCCCAAAGACAATTTGACATTAATGCAGTGACCCAGGCTACATATTCCAATAGTTAGAGTGATGGAAGTTACTAAATTGGATGAGCCCAAGTCAGCATGAAAAATCTAGCTAAAACTTTTGCTGAGAAAGCTTTGTTTTATCTTTTCGTTTCATTTTAATGCCAGCATATGCTGAGGCACTATTATTACATTTGATATTTTAGAAAGGATGCATCTGAGCCAAGATTACTTTAGACATTGCCACTGTAAATCAGAATAAGCTTTTAAATGTTTGAACTGGAATACATCTGTCTGCTGAGAAGGAGAGGTGGTTACTGGCAAATTCTTCTATTTACTTAAAAAAAAAAAAAAAAAAAACACCACGCAAATCAGTGCCTGACACCTTGGAAAGAGTCAGAAGGAGCTATTAGTAAATGGAGCTTGACTTGTAATGCTGTAACCACTTCCAGGTGGGCGGAAATGCAACTGTATTGAGTTTGTTGTGTAATTGATAGGGTAACATAGGTGAGATGAGGAAAATGAGACCATTCTGTTTTTTCTGCTGTATTCAGTAATTTTGGTGCAGGTTTGATACGAAAACTGGCTTTTAATGAATAGAAGCTATGAGAGGGTTAAGGACAAAGGATGATTATTTGTAACATGAATATGTTGCAAGCCAGTATTTGGTTGCACAAAACATTTGTAATAAGGTAGTTCATATTTCTTAGAAGGAAATTTGAAATTTATACAAGTATTAAATCAATTAGATACTTAAAAAAACCAACCAACCATCTACCCACAATTCGGTTCAGTGAACATGACTTTGCAAATCCTTGGAAATAAAACTGTTACTCTAAAACTCTAAATCTCTGAATGTTTTGAGCGTTTTTTAAATGAATTTCAGCACAGTCCAAATGCTTAAACTGAAATACAATGCTTAGCTTTGCTAGATGAGATGTTTTGACTCTTATGAAATGACTAGTGCTAAAGAAATTGTAATAAATCACCTACATACATTTCCCTTCTCAATGAAATAATTTAAAAATTGCACTGTCTTCAAGTGATAATACGTACTAGAAAATGCAAAATCTGTTTGAGTAATTATTTGTGTCATGCACTCCTTCCCTCTTATATTGCAACTTCTATTTAACCCATATTTTTGTCATCGTAATGTGAATGACAAAAAAATATTTGTAGATGCCTTTGTAGTAAGTTATGTATTTAAAGCACAGATTGTCAGAAATATTACTCATTCTGATGCACAGAATATATGTTCTGGAAGAAATGCACAAAGTTGTATGATATGGCCTCTGAGAGATGATTATGAGTTTAGTAGTGAATGCTTTACCTGCTTCAGGAAACCTTTGATGGACATAAATGGAAGGCTGAGGTGCCTCTGACTGCTGAGCTGTGTTCAAATGTATAGTTGAAACTATCTTCCAGGTGTTAAACGATGACTTACTTTTCAATGATTTTTGTCTCTTAATCTTTCTGAAACACCTGTGCACCAGTGGAGAGTACTGCACAAGAAGTTCCTGGGCCCAGCATGGTCTTACCAGACAGCCTGGCTCCTTGCCCCATTTCCTTGCCTCATCCAGTTTTAACTACAGATGATGCAATTTCTCCTGTCAGCATGCAAAGAAGATATCCTGCTGGGCTGAGGAAAGGATAGGGCATATACTGTCTCCACATGGAAAGCCAGAGAAACACAGCCCTTGCACTAGTCTCTGTGCAAACAATTTGCCAGCATAGGCATCGTATTCCAAATAATGGATGGTAATGAACCCTTTGAAAACACTTTGCACTTGTGAATTTAGCCTCCATGTTTCTTAACCCTATGCACAAACTACTGTCCTCACCATGCTCTCCTCAAGATTGCCAAGGTTTCACAGGCATTTGAAAGCATTTTCATAGAATCACTAAATATCCCTAGCTTGAAGGATGCCACAGGAATGGTCTAACATCAGGCTCCATACAATACCATCCAAAATGCAAACTATACTTCTGAGAGGATTGTCCAAAGGCTCCTTGAACTCTGGCAGCTCAGGGCCATGCCCATTGGCCTGGAGAGCCTATTCCATGGCCCCTACCAACCTCTGGTGAAGAATATTTTCATACCACCAGAGAGCAGAACTCAGCGCTGCCCTTCTGCTCCCCTCATGAGGGGCTCCAGGCCACCATGGGACCTCCCCTCAGTTCCTCTTCTCTGGGCTGAACAAATCAAGGGATCTCAGCTGCTCCTCATATGTCTTGCACTCCAAATCCTTCCCCATCTTTGCAGCTCTTCTTTGGACTCTTTCTAGTAGTTTTGTCCTTTTTATATCATGGCACTCAAAGCTGCTTACTGCAGATGAGGCTGTACTTGTGCAAAACTCTCACTCATCTGACAGTGCCAGACCTGATGAACCCCAGCATATTTTATGTAAAAGCAGATGACTTCACTGAAATTAAGGCAAAAGAACCCCACATCATACTGCCATTTGTCTTGTCAAAAGAGTGTCCCTCTTCCATGTCAAATATGCTGGGTAGCAGCAGCTGGTGAGGCGCTCAAGCTTACCAAAAGTTTTTGAGGACAGTGTTACAAGAGCTACCCAAATAAATGCAGTTTTAGGAGAGAAGTATCACTGGATATACAGACTGTTCAAACTGAGCAGAAGATCACTCAGCTGTATTTTTGCCAGGGAAGAGAATTGGATTTGGATATAATAGCAATATTGCATGTACCTTTAAACCTAAGGTTATGGGTTATGGTAGTTCTTGTGTCATGGAAGAGAGTTACAGCAGTGAGATAATAATACATACAAAATGAGTGGAAATTGATGCTGAAACTCTATTAGTGTCAAAGGGTGTTCAAAGGGTGAATGTTGGGGTCCCACACAGCACCTCTGCTTGGTCTGATGGTGTGGATTACCACAGCTGAACGGAGAGAAAAGTGAGCAGAAATCACTTCACTTAAAAATGTCAAAAAAGAGGGTGTTTGGCCAAAACTGATGGAGTAGTTGAAGAAGACAAACATTAGCTGGATTAAACATTAGCTTGGGAATTACAAGAAGACTTTAGAAAAAGGAAGATCTTGCTTGGTAGGAGTAATAAAGCAGCATGAAATTTATGTGAGTCTGGTGTCCGAAGAGCAGCCTCTTGGAGATGGGAAATGGAAGGCTGTGGAATGCTTGTCAGTGTCAATATTTTGTAAATTTCTACTATTGTGATGGATCTTCCCTGTTGGTATCAATCCTGAATATGTAGGTCACAGGTTGCCAGTTATTTATGTGATGTCAATAAACCAATAATTCATTAGATCTCAATTTGATTGAAACCACATAATATTAGGAGATTTTCTCCGTATCAACCATATATTGCAGTGAGGCCTTTGGGCTTTGGTAACTGCTGCTTCTGTCCACAGAAAGAGTTTATTTTCTTTCCCATATCCTCCCTAACTTTTCACGCTTTGAATGAATGCATATGTCAGAAAATTAGCTTGTAGATTTTATGTGAACCAGGAGGTTATATATTTTTTCCTCCATCACTTTGTGAGTGAGTTAAATGCAATGATAATAAATAACCAAATAGCCTTCATACTAAGACCATTTATCAGATTTACCAGATCCCATAAAAAGGAGGCAAGACTTGGCAACATGCTGAGTACTGGAATGTGGAAATAAATAAACAAACCAAAAAAATCCACTGAGGATTACCCAGGAGTGAAGATTTCTCCATGACACTGTATCCTTAATACGGTTAAATTCATTTAGCACACTGAGACACCTGTGACTTCCAAGGTGAGATAACAGGACAAAACCCCTTTCTAAAGGAATTTATTTTTAAGTTTCAGGGTCTTTACTACATTTTAGAGATCAGTGAGAGTGCAAAATGTCACTGCAGTTTTGCTTGCCTGTGATCTCTTGTTGCTGCAAGAACAATAAATGCCTTTTTCCAAGAAAGCTGGTCTGTTTGTTTTCTAAACCATTTATTTGAGCCATCTTCCATTAAAAAGAAAAGCTCATTTTACTGTATCAGATATACCGGAAGATTCATATTAAGCCATGAAATAGTTCTTTTCCATGCTGTCATGATCAAATTGTGTACAATGAGTGAAACTGGTGAACATCAATCACCACATCAACAGTGCAAGGCTTACTGCATCACTCACATTCCAATTACACTTTCAGTGCAGTCCATTGGCATTAGGAAGGCCCATTTGCGTGCAGGTGCATTGCACACAGTATGATCCACTTGTCCTAGATGGTGAGCTTTATCTGTGGTTTCTAAGCTTGCTCTTTCCTCTCAGCCAAAAGCTTCACAAAAAAAAATTTCTTCTTCAGATTTTTGTGGGATTTTATGTATCTGAAGAAAAACTTGTCAGAAAAGCCCTTATAATTTAATCTCTGTGTTTCTGGCATTTTCAAAATCCTTATTACTGGACCATCACAACATATTATTTCAGATACATGTTCAAAATAAGGAGAATTTTCATGCAGTGAATGCAGGTTCTTTTATTAAGGGGTGTTGCCTTTGCAGGAAAAAGCCCTCTACTTCTATACTGAGCAATTATAAAAGCAGATGGTATCATTAGAGGTGAGAAATGCCAGAACTTCAAAGTCCAAGAAGAAAAATAAAAATACAATTTGAGTTGTTTACTGTAGTTAGAATATTGCCACTCCACACAACAGCACTGTGAATGAGTGATGCTGATCCCCTCTATTCTGATGGGTTCTGCTGAAAACTGACCAACTGAGGTACAGGCAAACAGGTGATTTGGTGACCTTTCAAGTGCAAGTGAAAGGATCCCACTTACTCTAGAAGGATTACAATGATATGTTTCCATTCTCAAATGTCCTCTCACATTAATCCTGAGACATCATCCTGTTCTCCAGTTTTAAACGATATTTTTGTATGTATTTTATTGTCATATTTATATAGTATAATGTAGCAATAGCTGATAGGGTCTGCATTGTCAACTGTACATTTGTCTATTTTTAAATGAGCACACCAAATCAACAAAAAGAAAAATAAAATCACGTCTGAGTCAGAATAGTTATTGTTTTGGACTTCCTGTCTGCTAAAACAATGCTGCAGCTTTTGCTTATAGATGTCCATTCATTTAGAAATTATTTAAAAGCAAACATTTAGGCCATGAGCTACAAATACAAACAATATTGTATATACATTTCCTTCCCTTGATGCCATTTCTTCATTTCATTGCAAAGCTGGATAGCTTTCTTTTCTTCTAGTGTTGATTTTTATTTCAGAAGAATCTGACAGAAAGTATATGTTTTCTGACTGCAGTAAAATCAAGTCAGATACTTGATTGCAGTATGAACTTACTCCTGTATATTAAGAATTAAGTAGAAAGCTGATTGTAGCAGATGTATTTGTCAGAGATGTATCTTTAAAGACATAGCTCACAGTGTGATTCATTTTCAATGAAATTACTTATTTTTTCTCTGCACTGTAATTTTTTCAGGGAGATATCTAACGTAGTTTGAATGCAAATTCAACCCTAGGGAAATAAAACACATAGGAGAACCAATGTAGTCATATTCCATTTCCATTAATTCTTTCATTTGTTAACCTCAAATTTGTTTCAGTCTGTATCAGATACCAATGCTGTCATTCTTACATTTCATTATGCCTTTCAATATGTTTCTTTCCTGGAATTGAATTATGTTTCTTGTTGGAAAAAATATTTGTAGCAGTTCTATTTATTTGGATGTTGTGACCATGGCATACCAGAGCCAGCTCGCGTTCATGTGCTGAACAGAACAGGTGTTGAGAACATCATCACTGATTTCATAGAATCAGAGAATCATTGGATGACTTGGGTTGAAAGGGACCTCAAAGATCATCTCATTATAACCCCTCCTGCCACAGGCAGGGTTGCCAACAGCTAGATCAAGTACTAGATCAGATTGCCCAGAGCCCCATCCAACCTGGCTTTAAACACCTCCAGGGATGGGGCATCCACAACCTCTATGGGTAACTTGTTAAAGTTTAAAAGTTACCTTACCACCTGCTCAGTAAAAACCGTCCCCCTGACATTTAATCTAAATCTTCCCTCCTTTAGCTTAAAATCATAAATCCCTACACCTCCTACCTTGCCTATCCCTTCTAAAAAGCTCGTAGCTCTCAGTGGTGGTATTCCAGCTACACAAACCATCCCACCATGTTTATATGATAGCAATAAAATCATAGTTTTCCAAGTTCATCATGGTTTCCAACTCCTCCTGCTTATTTCCCATGCTATGTGCATTGGTATGGAAGCACTTCAGCTGGGCTTTTGGCCGTGTTACCTTCCTAGAGGAGCCCTCCCACAAACCTCTGGGACAAATCTCAGTTTTTTTCCCTGCTCTGTCGCTCAGCAGTACACATCCTTCCCTCAGCAGCTCTAGTTTAGAACCCTAGTGATCAGCAAAGGCAGTCTGCAGTCTAGTATATTCTTCCCCATTCTGGTCAGTCGTTCAAACTGATGTAAAGGTTAAACATTAGTTGCTTTCAGGCAGTGTCCTAAACTTATTGGAGCTGCTTTTCATGATAAACTTCAAAACAGGAAAGATTTAAGAAAGGAACCTGGAGAAAGGTACCGCCTCTTTATGTGTTACTGTAGTTGTTTGCTTAAATCCCAAACCATTAAAACATTTAAAGAAGACAGTTTTTATCAATCCTACTATGTAGGTATAAACCAAAGCACTCAAGTGAATCTAGGCCACAGGGCATTGATCCCAGAGTTTCTTCTCTACCCCCACTGAGATGGTAACTCTCAGGAGAAAGAAAAGGAACTGAAGAAATTTCACTGTACTGCAAGAAGTACATCTGATTGAAGCACCTTAGAGCAAAACAAGGCTGAGGGACCCTGGCTCATACTTGAACCAATGACTTGAACCAAGTCGTTATTCCTGCCCTCCATCACTCTCAACAAGCAGATTTGGGCTGTTTACTTCTTTACATTCTTCTTCTTTACTGATTTCAGGCACTCTTGGCTGGAAAGCTGCACCTTTCTAAAAAGGAACATGTACAAATACTAAAAAAAGCACTCTGAGAGGATAAATTAAGATATAAGATAATCTTATATCTTTATCTTATATCTTTAATATCTATTATCTCCCCCTTCCTCTGCCTCCCCCGCACCCTCCCCTTTCCTCTCCCCTTCTTTTCCCTTCCCCTCCCTCTCCTTCCCTCCTTCCCCCTATTTCTCCCCCTCCCCCTCCTGTTCCCTCTCCCTTCCTCCCCCTTGCCTTCCCTCTCCCTCTCCTACTTTGCTGTAGCTTAAGTAACTAGAAAAAACACAGTGCTTTCAGATCAGTGCTGGTCTTTGCAGTGCTTGCACCCACATACTTCGTATATATGAAGTACTGTGCACTTGTTGGTGCCTCCAGTACAACCCAAATAAGTACTATATGTAACAGAAAAATGAAAAAATTAACAAATGAAATGTCAAAAAGCCTTAATAGAGAGCAATTGCCTCTTCTTTTCTCTCTTCAAATCATTTTTAGATATCATATTACAAAAGCAAGCAAGAGGGAATGAAGAAGAGCTGCTTGAAAAAGATACCCCCTTTGCAAATTTTGTTCTGGGAAGCCCTGAGCAATGCTGATGCTTTCCCTGGATAATGCTGGGTTTTGAAAGAGCCATGGCTGAGTACCCACACTGCTGTGACCTATAGCCATTAACACAAGAGATAGCTGGAAGAATTAGTCTCGTGTTACTAGTAAATTGTTCTTGCATTACTCTACTAGAAGTACAGCTCTGATTTTATAATGTACAATTATATTGTTAAGTGAAGTTGTTATTTCTGGGAAAAAGTAGCATCAAAGGAGTGCCTATATTATGGGATCATGAAGTTTCCTTTGATTGTAAACATGCTACCCCTGCAGTTCATCCTCTGACAACAAAAATAATTGGGCAGACAATAGATTGAATGTAAAGAAGTAAAGCCTTGCAGATATGGTAATTGATACTCTCAGGATCTCAGAATAAAAATTTCTTCGTTAGGTCAATATTGAAAGCTGGACCAGTTCTGTTTTGGTGTTTGGGTTTGTTTTTTTTTTCAGATTTGCCAGTTTTTCAGTGATGGTCAGTGCCAATTCCGTCCTTTCTGCTACAAATTCATCCTGGGTCTGTTGGTGTAGCATCCATGCAATCTTGGCCTGGGAAATATAGTTTGATCAATAGTCTTTCAAACATGCGTGCAAGCTTAGCAGGCACATTGCAGCCCACAATTTATGAGTTAATTCACTATTCTTATATCTCCTCTAAACACTACAATCTGCAGAAAACACAAACAAACTTAAGAGGTGCTAAAAAGAAGATGCATTATTTGACATGCTCTACAATTATTATTACTATTATTTTTATATATTTGTGCACCTACTCACAAAAAACAGGCAATCCTGTTATATTTCATTATATTATCCTATTTTGTGTAGTGAAGAACAGGCAGCTGAATGAGGTACTACCACTGAAGGCCTATATTATGCAGATTATTTCCATGCCAAAAGCTTGTTTTTCTTGCTTGTTTAACGTTGTAATGTAGTAAAAGAAATAACTACTTACTGTGGCAGTTGAGCAGTATTAATCCCCTTATATTCCACATGCAATTGTTGCAAGCAGGAGTCCTCCCAATTGTTTTCTATCTTTCAATATCATAGAATCATAGAATGGCTTGAATTGGAATGGATCTTAAATATTACCTATTCCAACCCCCTACTGTAGGAAGGATTGCTACCCACTAGATCAGATATTCTTTATTAAAAAAAAAAAAAAAAGTGTATATATCACCCATATACAACTCATCTTCTGTAAATGCTGTCTGTAATTTAATTTGATTCTCCCAATGACTTTTGGGGTGCTGCACTCCACTGTCAGAATGGTTAGTGAGATGAAGGTGATCAGGATAGCATCCTTTATGCCACTTTATGTAGTGGCCACTCAGGTGATGTATATTTTGGAGGTTTTATTACTGGCATATTCCAGTCAATTGTCATTTGTCATTGGTGTCCTGGATATTGCAAGTAACATCACGTAGGTAAACTTTTCTCCTCCTCCAGCTTCTCCTCAGTTATGTTTGGGAGTGGGAATTTGCATTCAAGCATGGCATAATGTAAAAATAAGATAAAAAAAAACAAAGGAGGTTGAAGAAGGTAGGAGCATACTTGAGACAAGACGAACAAATGAGTGCTCATCTTATATAAGGGTGATCTTCCTTTAAAATAACCATTTGCCTCAAAATGTTGAGAACAGATTGATAAGGAATTGCACTCCTATTGGAAGAGAGGTCTATGGGAAAGCAGTTATCCTGAGAATGTTTAATTCTTGTTGACTGTTTTTCCACTGACCTAAGAGGATTGATTCATTTTCTGGTCCTTGTTCTTTGGCACTGAATAAAGGAGAATAAGAAAATATGATAGGGTCTTTCGTTTTGTTTTGTTTTTTGCACTTGAGGCCTCAAAACCTCATTGTGGCACTTGTCTGTGCTATTTAGACATTGTCCTGTATTCAGGACTACAGCACAGCTGCACCACTCCATAGATACCACTGGGAAAATGCCTCTTTGGGATAGGAAACACATGGCTTTATAGAGAAACTGAACAATATCTCCTTTAATGGTGCAACAACAAATCAATTTCTCCTCCGTTGGCTAAGCTTGTTGGCACCATACCACATTTATTTTAAATCTATTGCAGTCTTCTTGTAAATTTGGCAGCTTAGGTCAAGACCTTTCTCTCTCCAATTAGAGGCACAGAGCTGACTGCCTAATTTCAGTCCCTCTTCTCTCCTCTTGCATCAGATCTAGACTTTTTCCTCTATACTTCAAAGCACTCCTAGTCAAGAGAAGGGATTGTTCTACACTGCTCTATGTTGGTACAGCTTCACCTCCAGCACAGCTTTGGGTGCCATGACAAAACTGTTGGACAGCATCCAAAGGAGAGCTAGGAAGATGAGAAAGGGTCTGGAGGGCAAGATGTATGAGGAGTGGCTGAAATCCCCTGGTTGGTTCAGCCCAGAACGGAGCTGAGGGGAGGCCTCATGGCAGCTGCAGCTCTTCACAAGGAGCAGAGGGGCAATACTGAGCTCTGCTCGGTGTGACAGCGACAGGGCCTGAGGGAATGGCATGGAGCTGCGTCAGGGGAGGGCAGCTGGGGGTTAGGGACACCCTAGCCCCCAGCTACCGCACCAGAGGGCGGTGGACACGGCACCAAGTGATGGAATTTAAAAGCATTCATACTAAAAAAATTATTTGCTCTGTGTTTATCTAAATTAAAATAAATATAGGCTAAAAGCTATTGCACAAATTACTACATTTTGTACATTTTTTTAGTATGTTGGCCAGCAATTCTTTAGGCTAGTGTGTTTGCAGTTCTAGTAAAACAGTAATTTCCTTCACAAATTGTGGTAGTTTTTCCATTTTAATTTTTTAAAAGGAGAGCAAGCTGCTTTAAGCCTACCCAAAGGTAAGCAAGTAGAACGCTGTTTTCTATGTGTATAATGCACCTGCAAGTACAAGTCCTGCAGTGAAAAAGTTTCGTGTATAATGAGTGTCATACAGCTCTCAATTTAAACGATAAAACTTTTTGTGCCATTTGATTGTTTTGTATAAATGGAAAAAAAAAAAATCCTGTAACAGAGATTTTTTTTCTTTTTTTCCTCAACAATCTAAATGGCAAATTCCTGGGTCAAATGACTGCCAATTTAATAGGAAAATTAAACCAGTGGCCCGATAGCTCTGTAAATTATTTGTGATTCAGGGAAGCATGAAATTTAGTCATGCACCATGCTTGGTCACCAACATATTGCTGTGCTGACATTTAACACAACTACATTTCTTTCCTTTTTCCATTCATATTAGAAGTTTGGAAATACAGTAGTACTCTGAGGCAGATCTTGTAATGGAGCAGTGTCACCACTTCTATTGATGGCGCCTGCAAAAAAGACAGTCTCCAGCTTGTTTATATGCTCCTTTTAAATAATGAAAGGCTGAAATTAGGTCTACCTGGACCTGCACCAACAGCTCCACATCTGTCTCATGCTGGGCCCCCAGACTTGGACGCAGTCCAGATGGGTGTCATGAAGGCAGAGAGCAGAGGGGACAATCTCCCTTGTGTGGCTGGCACATGGGTGACATGAGTAGAAACTCTTTCAAGGGCAAGAATGCATGGTGCTGGCACTGGGAGCCAAGTCTCCAGAGGAGCACTCCTACAAAGCTTCATGGAGGAGGTAGGATTGTTTCATATGCAATAAATTGTCCCTTGGCCTTTCTCTTTACACACTTTTCCCTGCCTAATGCTTGAGTCAGTATGCAATAAGCGCTTTGACACCAGCCCATATCCTATTACAATGAAAAAAACCTACATATTTTAATTAAATAATATTAAAAATAATAATACTTATCTAAAAAGAGAACCCAGAACCATGGAATATTTCTGGCTTGTCATAATTAGCTGAGCAGAATGCCAAAGAGAAGATTTAAAATAGTAGACAAAAAGATTAACTTGTTATAACTGTGAATTTGAAAGATATTTAAAGTGTAAACTGACCTAAATTCTTGAAATATTATTAGAAAGATTTATTTTATACATAATAATACAAATTATAAGGAGAAAAATTTTCTACTCATAAAGCTGTCTCTTTTGTGAGCCCGTTTCCATCTGTTATATACCAGGAAATAAGAGAAACTCTATTAAAAAATCCCGAACCAATACAAAAGAATAAAATACTTTCTCCTGTCTCTCTTTCCTTCCATATCAACTTTTCATGGCTCACAGGATACAATGATCTTATTTGAGATGAATTTTGGAGAACTAAGATATAAAGCTATTATTGACAGTTTTTTTTTTTTTTTTTTTTTTAAAAAAGTATTTGCCAAAGTGGGTGGAAATTATCAGTTTTAAAAGCTGATCACAGGCTAACATGCATCCTTGGGGAACATCCTGTAGTGTCACATTTTGGATTTTAGACATTTTTCATGCATTAAGTTCCTAATGCTTGAACAAGTTTTAACTTAGTAGGACTTTTTCAGGTATCTTCATCTCTCTTACTATGCCTTCACCACTTTTAATTTCTCATAAATCACATTCTTATTGTTGATTTAAAAATATATACGGTTGATTTATTTGGATTTCACACTAAATTAAATGCTTTTGTAGATAAATAGTCTTATGTTTTCTATAAAGTGCCAGAAGAGCTTCTTCCAAGAGACTTTAATTGCAAATAAAATATTCTCTAGCATGATTTGATAGGTGACTGCTAAAACAGAAATGGCATCAGTTTGCAGTCAGTTCAGAGCTTTATTAATGGGCTTTAGGGGCATATATTTGGGAACAGCATAAAAATAAACTTATGTGCCTTGCAGCTCAAGCATCACTTCATGTTTCATGTGTGCAGAATCTGTTGCAATGAGTGTTTCTCCTGTTGCAAATGATCTTAAGCAGGACTGAAAGTGACACTGCGTATGTTTGATGCTCATCATTCCAACGGATACAAGTATCAAACTGAAAGAACAGTAATTCAAATCACAGCTCAAGTAATTAAAACTTACCACAGTTTGCCTGTAATTGTGCGGCACAGAGCCTGACAATACAAGATATTCATATAATTAATGTGGTCTTTTGGTTTATGATATCATAGACATGGCTATTAGAAAAGAATAGGAGAGTGCTATAGGTCATTGTCAAGGTTTGAATAGAAAAATGAACATTGAAAATTTCAAGTAACCAGAGGTTTATGAGAATTCCAGCAAAAACACTCGAAATAAAAATGCCCAAATTATTGCCATCAGCCATAATTAACTAGGTACAGTAACTTCAGCAAGTTGGCTTAACACATAGCTGTGAAGGTCTATGTGAGCTTGGACTTGTTAGGTACTCAGACATTCTGCATTTTCACTTTGTTTGCTAATAATGTAGCACGCAGTGTGGGAGACTGCATTTGAAAGATATTTCAACAGTGACTAAGGTGGATGTCTTATAGCATTTTCCACTAAAGCCCAATGTGGTTTATCCCAGTAGGTGTCTGAGCACCACAGAGTTGTTTACTCACCTCCTCCCTTCCCAGTAGAAAGGAGGAAAATTATTGGGGAAAAAAAAAAGAAAGTAGAATTTACGGTTGGAGATAAAACTATTTACTAAGACAGAGAAAAGGAAAATTATTACAAACATATACATATAAATTTATACAATAAATGATGCATAAGTAATTGCCCAACATCCCCCAACTGATGCCCAGATAGCCCCCTGAGTAGTGCAAAAGCAAAAGATGAACTCCTACCCCTTTCAAAACTCCTCCTGCATGATGTCATACAATACGGAATATCACTTTGGCCAGTTTAAGTCAGCCATCCTAATTTTGTTCCCAGCCAGCTCCTTGGGTCCTTCTCTGAGTGTGATTTTGGCTCTGTACAACACTGCTTAGCAGCAGCTATAAACATCAGTGTGTTGTCAACATTGTTTTTCTCCTAGAACCAAAATGTGGCATCACACCTGATACTGTTTCAGAGAAATGTTGTTCCAGCTGAAACTAAGACAATACACACCCTTTACTCCATACTATTTCCATCATACTCAGACATTACAATTTCTACACATCCTAACTGCCCTCATTACTATAATCTACCTTGCTTTTCGATATATATATACGCATTCATATTATTCCCATAGTCTATGGGCCCTTCACGTAAATTGCCCCTGGTATTCATTCTGTTCATAACTTCGGGCCTTATCTTTATCTGTCCTTCTATGTAGGAGGAGGGATTCACAGAATTGGATTACTGCATGTAGAAAATCATTCTGGTTCCATCTGAGTCCATTTTTCCTTAACCTGGGTAGTTTTTACTGTACTGCTGTTAACAAGACATATAATGACCATAATAAAGATGACATGCAGTATTATGTAATAATTTAACATCACAGAATTCCTGGTTGTTCTTACCTAGCATCAGATCACCTTGAGGTAGATCAGACCAGACATCCCCATCATTCCGTGTTACCCACCACATGCACCCAAGCCCTTGAGCAAAAGCAAGCCCACAAGCAGGTTTGCCTTTGCCTGAGGCAGGAATAACTCAGACTGTTGTGCCCAGAATGTTCCTTATATGCACCATAGGAACTTTATCCCCTTCTATGGTATGCAGGAGTTTTGACTGGCCAGGACCAGCTTAACTGGCAGATCGCCAAGTAATGACGAACCAGGAGACTTTTGCTAACTCTGTATATCAATGTTTGAATGTCCCAGCACGCATTGCTCTCAACGTAGTCTTTAACAGTCCATTGTTCCATTTAATTTTTCCAGAGGCTGATGCATGATAGGGGATGTAATATATTCACTCAATACCATGCTCCTTGGCCCAGGTGTCTATGAGATTTTTTTGTAAATGAGTCCAGCTGTCTGACTCAATTCTTTCTGGTGTGCCATGTCACCACAAGACTTCCTTTTCAAGGTAGTATTTTGTGCTGTGGCATGGCATATGTCTCCAGCCATCTGGTGGTTGCTTCATCCACCATAAACAAATGGTGATTGACATGGCAGGTTTATGGGAGAGTGATGTAACCCACATGCAAGGCCTCCCTGTATTTATATTGTAGCCATCTTTCTCCATACCAAAAAGGTTTCATCTGCTTGGCTTGCTTAATTATAGTATGTTTCACATTCATGGCTTAGTTGTACAATAACACACATAGTTAAGTTCACCCCTTGCTCCCAAGTCCATCCATATGTTGCATCTCTTCCTTGGTGGCCAGAAGTGTCACGGGCCCACTGAGACCAAAATAGTTCACACTTATGTTGCTAGTCCTAGTCTACCTGAGCCATTTCAACCCTAGCAGCCTTTCACCTGCTGATTGTTTTGAGGTTCTTCAGTCACACAACTCTTGGGTATATGAGCATCTACATGACGTACCTTCACAATCAGGTTATCTACCTGGCCAGCAATACCCTTCTACAATGCAGCAATCCAGAGGATATTTCCTCTGTACTGCCAGCTGTTCTGCTTCCATTGCTGTAACCATCCCCTCAGGGCATTTGCCACCATTCAAGAGTCACTGTAAAGGTAGAGCTAGATGGACTCCACTTCTGCAAATTGTCTCAATTCATCCTTTCCTTCAGTAGCTTCTGCAGATCATCATATAGGACTCCATACAGTAGCCTTCTACTTCCATTACTTTCCCACAATGTGACAGGACCCATCAGTGAACAAGGCATATTTCTTCTCATTTTCTGGCAGTTTATAACATATTGGAGCCTCTCCAGTATGTGCCACCTCCTCTTCTGGCAATATTCTGAAATATTTGCCTTTGGGTCAGTTCATAATCATTTCTCAGATTCCTGGATGGCTGAGATTCCCTATTCCCTAAGCCTGTTGAGTGATCAGTGCAACTCACTCACTCCATGTAGCATCAATTACAAGATGTGTGGAGGGACCCTCATTTTGAATATTCAGTCCAGTATAGGCAGTCAGAGTGCCAAGAGGAGCATACAAAATACAAATACACATCTAAGCAAATGCTGAAATCATGTACACATCATTAAGCATATATAAGGACCTAACCTTGTCAAATTACCTTTTGGAGTTACAATATGTGCAGTGAGGCAAAATGATATGTTGTGATAATGACATTGAAAGCAATTTGAGTTTATATAAATATTAATGGAGTTGATGAAGAAGCCTGTAAAGTGAACTCCATAAATAGGAAGCTGCTCATGTCATCCTTGAAACCTTGCCCACAGTTAGCTACCAGTGAGAAAAGCAATGATGTTTTGAGTCTTGTTCATTATCAAAGGGGTGTGAAAGTGCTAAAATGGCTGTAATAGGAATGAGCACTGAACCTCTGAAGCATCACATGGGACACTTTCTGAAAAGGAGAAAACAGTAAGTGTTAGAAGAGCACCCTAATCAAATCCCCGATGAAAACAAGAAAACAAAAACCAAACCTTTCAGTTTAGAGGAAGTAATGGATAGCACTAATTGTGCTTTTCTGGGGAGTTCCCAAACAAAATCCAAAAATTACAGCAAAACATGAACGTTTGGTTGACCTAGCAATGCCAGATCTAATTCCCTATTCATTTCCCCTAATAAAAAAGAAGAAAGAAAAACAAAACCAAAGAGCTAAAAATAACTCCTTGCCACTCTATTTTCAGTGTTTCAGCCATCGATTCTTACATTCTCTAACAAATCCCTTTTGCTCTTGTGGATTCAATACTTACCCGAGAGCCCACTGGAAATCAGCAAGGCAAAGCAATTTGTCACATTCCTCTGCCATGAAAGGATGTTGCACACTGTCTCATAAGCTCCCTGTATCTTTTGTGTAGTCTGTTACATATGGCCCACCAGGAAAATCTAGAGCCCCTTCTCTGGCATCATTTGGCATCAGCAATACAAAGTAGAAAAGCAGAAGCAGAGTTCTAGTCATGCTTCAAGCTGGTGAGAAGTCAGCGTTCACAGCAGGTCAAATTGTCAACTAGCTGAAATATTTCAGTACCAATCAGGCAATCTCTTCACAGGAAAGTTTTAAAAAGAAAGGAAGACTCCAACTGACAGCAGGTAGATGGCATGGAAAATGCCTATGCAACAAGTCACAAAACAAAAACTGGCATATACAGTGTACAGTACATAAGACTCAGTAGCATCTCCAGCTCAGCTTTATTTATAGATATATGAGAGAAGAAGCACGAAGCATTTTTGACCTTGACTCACAGAGAGAAACAGTTTCACACACTTAAAACTCAAGAGAGTTTTCCAATTAAGAGTGACAAACAAGTCCAGCAAGCTGAGCCACAGCTCTTGCTGCCAGCAGTATTGCAAGGAGTGTCTTTAATCATTTCCCAGTGATTTCAAGGAGCAGCAACATTTCTACCCTCTAGATGGGACAAGTTTGCTCTAGCACACTGACGCAGCTTTGGTTGGTCTCAAAACACTATATGAGATTTTGATTCAAATCCCCACCTGGCACAGATCTGGCACAGCTACATCCAGCTCCTAATTTTACCCTGCCCTTATTTTTGGGGCTGTTTTGTTTTCCTCAATTTATGACTGTATTATGGCTGTATTTTCCCTAGTGTGGTCTACGCTCGCCAGGACTGCTGCTTGTTACAGCCCTGGAATGTAGTTGGGAGGAAGGCTGGATGCATAATTCCCACTCTTCTTACTCTTTCACCTAGTAAAACATCACATCTGAAACAAGAAAGAAACTAAAAACCTCGGAGCCACTGTGGGATTTGAATTATGTTATCTATTCAGTATGAAAGTCCTGTTTTCGTATGGGATCATAATCAGAAAATAGCTAATGATCATATAAATATTATTAATCTGACCATGGCTTCAAGTACTGTTTTCAGTGTAGAACACCATACTAATAGGGGCGACTTTGACATTAACAATGTGAAAAGGGCATCTTCCTAGAAATAAAAACAAATCAGAAAATACCACTGCTATCTTTGATAATTACAAACATTAATAACAGTTATTATACAACCAGTCTTTAGAATTAGACTCAATAGCATAAATAAGGTGAAAATAATTATTATACACAAAAAACATCTGCAAAAGCCATTAGTCCAGTCTGGACCCCCGTTCGCATTGCTTTGGATCTAATTTTCTGGAATGAAAGCTTTTGAAACAAAATAACAACCAAAGAACCCTAAATCAGTGCTTTTCAACTCACTGAGAAGTGCTTAAAATGCATGTTTTGGTCTAAAAGACTAAGGAAGTTCCTTCTGATGGCTAGAAATACCTTTCAGTGAAAAGAAAAGCCTCAGTTCTTCAGTTTACACAATTGCCAAGGTTCAGGCATGAGAGTAAGTTTCATTATTTTGATCTTCTCTTCAGTAAGGGCAGAAATGTCATTCATCTTGGATCTGAATTGCTAGATTTTTTTTTTATTTCCCAATCATCCGTAAATTCAGTCCAAATTGCCCTCAGATAATACAGATACCTCATCGGACAGATTATTTAGAAGGCTATTGCTGATGAACTTCCAACACGTATTTGAAGCATCTGACTTGAGTGTGCCCCAAGACAGAAATGGTACAGGGCTTCACCTTGAGAAGTTTCTAAGTATTTCTTTTCGTGAACACAAGGTTATTGTGTCCAGCATTCCAGTGGTTGCACTCAGAGGCAACCTATATTTGTACTCCAGATATAAAACCAAAATATGTAACAACATGCAGTTCTGCTGTTTGAAAACAGTCACTGTTGTCCTACAAACTCATTACATAATACATACTTTGACATAATAGGTAGTACATATTGATGTCACCAGCTTTTCCCTTTTGAAAAGAAAGTAGTTTTCTTACATTCAAGGACTCTATTTTTAAAGAGGTTAGTAGCCTTGCTGATGTCTTAAACATTCTGTAAGAGGGGCATAAAGTGATACTTCCATGATTTCTTTTTACACTTGTTGGCAGACCTACTTCCCTCACAGTCTCTGCAAGAGACCTGCTCCTGCCACCAAGTATGAACTGACTGCTGAAGGATTTAGCATTTCTCCAAGGAATACTTAAATACAGTTGTCTGCATCTATTATAATTTTATCCCAGGAGCTTTGCTTGTTCTGAGTTTGGTTTATAATTTCCGACCACCTCTACTCCTGATATATATATAATAAACAAATAAAAGAGTAAAATGATCTTTATCCAACAAATTACCTTTGGCATTATGGTCCCAGATAGTTGTGTACGCATTTGTAGGCAGAATTACACCTATTCTCTGATTTATATGTCTAAGAACTTCCTAAGTGTAAGTAAAGTACTACTAAAAACCACAGCAGGTCTGTATTTTATTGTTGTAGGATGTATAGTATAAGTACATACGCTGTGTGATTAGCTGAGGGTAAAAGAACACAGTTCCACAAGAGTGACAAGAGATAAAATGAAGAGAGATACATTAAAAATACTGTACAAACCTATTTGTGTACATAGAATGTATGGAAGGATGTGTATACTCACGTGTGCATATCTGCAAATTTCTACATTTTTACTCACTGTCCCTTGGCCTAATTATTATTCCCATTCAGAAACATCATTGCAGTAGAGTCTCAACACTGTCAAATATCATCTTCTAAATGCATTAAAATAAGTCACTCTTCTCATCCATTGTAGCACAATCCTTACAATAATATCTTATTAGATAGCAGTATATCCTACCACAGGAGATACTAAGAGCTCTGCATCCCTTATTACACCTTAATTACAAAATACATTCTGTTTGCTCAATGCCTTAACATGGTTGCTTGATTTCTGCTAGTTTCCTTTCTACCTGCTGCTCTGCCTGTGGCTATGCTGCAGACAATGTCCTCAGCAGACAAGCACTGGGCACAGGGCATATTGGTACCTTCACAGGGCTTGAATGGCTTGAACACAGAAACAGTCAGCTGTGAGAGAAAGCTCCATTATGCATTCCTTTCCTTCCATTAGAGTCTGCTCAGCACCTTCTCTGGTTTTTGAAGAACAATTTTTAGAAAGAATTTAATGATAGGGTTAGCTGTGTCAGACAGATGGCTTCAAATTACAGTTATTAGAATTCCAGCCTAACAATCTGTACTTTAATAATTAATCATTGAAGAGTTCTTATTTTAAGCTTCTCTTAGAAGCAGCTTTCTCTGCTGTGTGGGGAGAGGATTGAGAAATTCAATGAATCCTAGCCCACGTTTTCTCTTCTTAGCAAAGCACAGGGACATCTTTCTAACCAATGTCTTGCAGCTGCAGAAATGTTCTTTGCTCTGCAAGAACAAAGATGCCTGAAATAGTGAATTACTATAATTCAGTCAGTTCCCTAAGAACTGCAGACATTATCCACTATGCACACACAAGTCATTTTTACAAGGCATATTTAAAAACTGTTTATTTAAGAAGCAAAAGTTTTGTCTTCAGGGGTGCAACATTTCCTGTCACAGTGTAATGTCAATACTTGCCATATACACTCACCACTGATCTGACTTCACTTCAGGCATCTTCTTGGCTGAGTTTGAAAACCTGCATGTTCTCTAGCAATACAAACACGAAAGGAAATGTGTGAGCAGTGGCAAGCCACCAGAAACCTGGGACAGCCAGCCTGCATCTTCACTTTTCCACAGCCTTGTTGCAAGGAGCTAGAAGCCAGTCTGAGGCTTTGCTCAGTGGATGCAGTTGTGGGACTGCTTTAGTGGCAGGTGCTGTCTCCTACAGTTCCAGAATTTGTTCTGCTGCCTGATGGCCATCCTCAGTTTTCCATCTGTTCCTATGCATATATGCCCTCACAGACACACACACTCACACATATTATTCAGATCTAACTTTAAGGTCTTGATTTATTTATTCTTTTGAGATGCAAATTGCAAATTTGAATTCTGATCTTGATTTAACTATTTTGTATCCACTCTGAACTTTGAAACTTGATTTGAAAACACTTCACTTGGTTTAAATAGCTATTACAGCATTTTCATGTGAAAACCAAACACTTCTTCGGCCCTCTACTTCATTGAAAGTGTAATTTCCATGGGTATTTACCCTTAGGACCATTTAGCTACTTGACTTTCAGCTTGGCCTCTAAGTGTGCAAAAGCTGTGAAGATGAACAGAGAGTAGGTTAATTAACACCAAGTCCTTAATATCTGCATGGACTTTAGAGAATGCCTGAAGATGTACCCTGATTTGAGAGTACCACTTGCTGAATTCTTTTTAGCCATTTGTCCTTCTCTTCCTTCTTCTCATGGGGAATCAAAATACTGAGAAAGCTGAAAATTGCTGAGGATGCCTGGGAGTGAGTTTGGCCACAGCTCCTCTGCAGTTCTCAATGCCTGAATGCTGAAGGAATAGCACAGAGACTCACTTCCAATGGCAGGAAGCTGAACAGAGCTGTCCTTTCTTGTGTTTCAAACATGACGTACCCCAGGAAAGGGCCTGGAACCTGGAACTAAAGCAGGGGAAGGCAGAAATGCAAAATGGTTTGGTCATTCATGGTTTTAACAGCAAAACAGACATCAAAGTTTTCAAGGATGTACTTTCCATGGCACTCTATTTGTTTTTTTAAATTGTTTTCTTTAAGATGCATATTTCTGGCATCCTAAAATGCATAATTAGTCTCTAAAAAGGGAAACAGAACCCCATTTGTTTATCAAAGGGGCTGGAGCAAACTCCCAAAAAGCCATTCTTGAATAAATAAGTACAGATGCTAAGTGCAATTAGGAAGGGAAAAAGGCTGAATCTTTATCTTCTTACCTGAGAGACTGATCATTGTCAAAAATTTTATGCTTTCTTATAGAGCTCTATAGACACGCTTTTGTACCGAAGAACAAGACAATAGCTCCCTCACAGCCACTTTAATCTGTAATACTAATAATATATGTCACAATGTTTCCATGCCCTGGAAAGACTACAGTCAGGGTAAATTTAACCTTAAGTCTCTGCTGTCTCCATTCTCTTGAGCTAGTAAAATGGCTTCACTGACCTCATATCAGACAAATGAGGTTAGTGCCACAGAAGGTGAGAAAGAGCAGAGATCTCACAGAGTAGGTGAGACACATTTCTTGAACTGGGGAGCTCAGAACTGGACACAGCACTCCAGATGTGGCCTCACCAGGGCAGAGTAGAGGGGGAGGAGAACCTCCCTCAGTCTACTGGCCACATTCTTTTCAATGCATCCCAGGATACCATTGTCCTTTTCAGCCAAAAAGGAACACCTCCTTGGGATGTTTATGTAAAAGACAAATATTCGCTTATCAATTCAATGCCATTTACAGGTTTGGTTTTGTTTGTTTGGTTGGTTGGTTTTGTTTGTTTGTTTTTTAGCATTCATCTGACCAAGGGTAGGGTTAGAATATTTGTCCTTAAAGCATATACTGACTTGTAAGTTTTGTGCTAACCTCCATTTACAAAGAATAGCCAGTGATAAAAAGACAGGCATCTGATGTGTCTCAGACATCTACCTCAAGATGAGATGAATCAAACTCCCCAAGTCCTATTTCTTCCAACTGACTTTATAAGCCAGACAGCAGAATGCAGAGAAACTCATTGTGTGCAAGAGCAAAATCCAGTGCAGTCTGTTCCTTTTGTATTACTACTAGAAGACTGGATTGATGTCAGTGTTGGAAACATGGTGCTGGGCAGCTTGTGCACATCAGCACCTCTTAGGAGTCACCTAGGGAGCAGCCAAAGCCATACTGCCTGATTTTCATGTCATGCAAGTAGTAGCTGATTTCAGAAAGGTTACTTGCATAATAACATCTTCAAATGAAGTTACATGCTTTAAAGTCACTTTTCTTTGTCTCAAATGCTTCTGTGAATCTGAAAGGAGGGCAAATATGCTTCTATTATATGCTGCTTTTCCTTCTTGATTTCAAGTTCTAAGGCACCATAATAAAAAAATAGCCTTTTTTTCCTCACAAGCTAGGGCTAGTCTGTGTGCTGGTGCACAGTAGTCTACCTTAGAGCACAAGATAAAAGCTGAGCAGGAGTTCAGCAATGAGGTTCGCTTCTTTAACACAGTCCCAAGCTTACCCATAAATTAATGTTCTAAAATGACTGAGTTTCCCCATATGAGGATTGCCCCTAGGGTTGATCATAGGGCTGAATCTTTTGTTCAGGTTAGCACACCTAACAAAGAAGCCATGATCAGATCAGAGCATGACTAGCCAAAGAGCCAGGGCCGCAATCTCATCAGCCTACAGATCTGAGGCTGCAGAAATCCTGCCTGCAGGATTTCACTGTGAACCAATCTGATCAAATCACATCCACAAAGCTATCAAGGTTGCAGTAGAACTTGTTTGTCTCTCAGGAAAGATTTCCTATTTTTAGTTGCATAAATTAGAGTTAATGAAATATTGTGAAGAAAATATAATTGACAATAATATTAACTATTGCAAACCAAATGGTTTTTTTTTCCTGAGCTAGTAGTGTTAAAGTCAAGAAGTAGCAAGTGCTTGTAATGTGAAGTATTCTATTTTCTAGAAAGAACAGCAGTGCTGTTGTTCTTTCAAGTGTGATTTTCCCCTGCTTTTCCTTTTCCCTTGAACACAATCCCACAGTCCCCCAAAAGCTTAACTTCCTAACCTGGTCTTGATTTATTCAAGAAATTGACATGTGCCCAATCAAGTAACCCTGAAGTGATTAACTGGAATGTGTTTTGTTCACTGATTTGTTATTATATGATATGCTAGCGTTTTAAGCTAATAAAGAAAAGTGGTCCAGTAACTCTTTCCATCGGGGGGAAAAAATAAAAAGAAGCCTCTGCTTTGTGTGGGTTTGTTTTCTAACAAATTTACATGGAAGGCAACGTATTTTGCAGTATTGCCAAACAGAAGTGTTTACATATCAAGTTCTTATTCTTAAAGTTTCTTGACATTATAAAACAGGAAGTATATAGGGACATTTTTTAATCTCAGCCTTTAGGCTATCCTTGGGTTTCAATCAGAATTTGGCAATGAAGTTTGAAAGAAAACTTACGTTTTCTTAATAAAAACTGAAGCTCTGATGTTAACATATTGGAATCTTCCCAATGCTGAAAACAACATGAGTATGGAAGACATCTTTCCTTGTGAAAAGGATTATTACTTCCAGAGAGCCTATGTCTGCTTGATGCATAGTTTGGTAAGAAGGCACAACTGTGTTATTCAGACAGCATGAAAGGACACTGTGGCACAAATGACTGAACATTAAACAGGGACAGCTAGTGTGAAAAGTAGGTCTTTGCCCAGACAGAAGAAAGAAGCTGAAGAGGTAACACAAAAGTGTTGCACCAAAAGAAAAGAAAAGCAGTCAAAACAAATCTTGGTGTCTGCTGAAGATATAGTAATGGCATTGCATTGCATCCATCCTTGCAACTGGCATAAGATTCTGTCTCAGGAAAAAACAAAACAAAACAAAACAAAACAAACACTTTGCTTCTGAGCTTTAGACTGTAAATCAAAGAAATTTACTTTCATTGAAGAATAAATATTTTTCCACAGCAACATAATCAGACAAATAAATGTCCATCACTGCTACTAAACAACATTCCTGTGGTATGAAATTCTAAATAGGAATGGGAAAAAATCTCATGGCTGATGATACACACAGATTAGATCAGAAGAACCTCTCCATGTGGAAACACAACTCCTATGGTGGAGACTGGCATCTGGTCAGTCTGCTTTAGTTACACTTGCACACTAAAACATACAAGTGAAATGGAGTTCACAGGATTTTCTATCACATATAAATCCCCCTAGCTAAGTCAGGAGCATAAGACTTGCCAGAGGAAGACACAAAAACAGTAGCTGCTAACAATTTGTGGAATAGCACTGGCAAGAAGTCTGCTGCTAACAACAATAGGAATGGGAATACATGTTAAACATTCTGCTTACTGTAGTGGATCCACCCCTTCCAGTCACTTCTGTGCACGGCATGCACCTGAGCTCCCCTTGGGTTGGCCATGCCTTCCTACCAGGTGCTCAATCACTGGTTCAAGCCATGACTTAGCATTTCCACTGAAGTGGTCACTTATCATAGAATCATAGAATGGCCTAGATTGAAAAGGACCACAATGATCATCTAGATTCAACCCCCTGCTGTGTGCAGGGTCACCAACCACCAGACCAGGCTGCCCAGGGCCACATCCAGCCTAGTCTTGAATGCTTTCAGGGATTGGGCATTCCTCCTTGGGCAACTTGTTCCAGTACTTCACCACCCTCTGTGTGAGAAACTTTCTCCTAGTATCTAACCTAAACCCCCCCTGTCTCAGTTTAAAACCATTCCTCCTTGTTCTACCACTATCCACCCTTGTAAACAGCTGTTCCCCCTCCTTTTTATATGCTCCCTTCAAGCACTGGAAGGCCACTTCCAATAGTGATTAATGAATATTTTCAGCAATCTTTTCTGGCCTTACAGAAACTCAAATTTTGCTTGCCTTTCTCATTACTGTGTCAGCAGATGTTTTCATTGTACCATCCATTATACACCCCTATTCCGCCCTTGTGAGGCTTCATCTGGAGTACTGTGTCTACGTCTGGGGCCCCCAACACAAGATGTGGAGATATTGGTGCTGGTCCATAGGAGGGCCACAAAAATGATCCAAGGGCTGGAGCACCTCTCCTATGAAGATACAATGAAGGAAGTGGGCTTGTACAGCCTGAAAAAGAGAAGGCTGCAGGAAGATCTCATTGCAGCCTTCCAATATTTAAAAGGAGTTTATAAACATGGTGGAAAACAACTTTTTACATGGATAGATAGTGACAGGACAAGTGGGAATGTTTCTAAACTAAAGGAAGGGATATTTATTAGATGTCAGGGTAAGCATTTTACGGAGAGAGTGGTGAGGTGCTGGATCAGGGGAAAGATAGTATAAACTGATACTGCTAGCTGATAACATCAAAAGAAAGGAATGAATAGGTTCAATTTCATTCAACACATAACACGTTTCCTTATGAAAAATGCAGCAAATTTATAAAACATCTCATAATATGCAGTATAGCATGAGAAGAGTAGTTTTAATTGGTAGGTACTGTTAATTATTCCCATCCCATTAATAACAATGGATTTTTTTTTTTTTTTTTAGAAAATTAGAAATCAAATTGAAAAGTAATTACTTCATTAAATTTAGTGATTATATGTTACAGCCATCTCAATCTTCGTTAAAATGAATGACAAGCAACTTTTCTCATTCATTGTGCTGTGTGAATTTTAAAAGTTCAACTTTCCCACTTAATCTTAAAACAAGATTGAAGAGTTACAGTAGATATATTCCTGAGTCAAGTGGGTAGAGGGCTTTGGAAATTAGAAAGGGATGTCTGCACTGTAACCACAGAAACCAGAAATAAGTTAATAAATTAAGTAAATGCTGACTTCATTGAAACCGTTAAAGGAGATCCTTTACTTTAAGGATATCCTCTCAGTTAGAAGACATAGCTCTTTCCTAGTGCTTCCACTTTCCCCCTGGACTCATGGCAGGGGAGGGGAGTGGAAAGAAAGATTAAAAAAAAATAACAATTCCTTACAAATGATCTTCCTTTTTGAATTTTGAGGAGGCCAGATGGAGCACTGTAAGACAGAACAAATTCTGTAGCTTCAGCAGAATCTTCTGAGCTGTTGTCAGTGTCATGGTAGGTAATGGGAAGATCCAAGGATGCCATGAGACCAGAATGAGATGCCGGATCCTGTGCTTAAGAAGAATGGTGGGAGAGACTACATATCATAGAATCATAGAAGATTGGAGATTATATGGGAAAGCAGATTCCACATCACTTCTTGGAGTGCTAGAAAACTCACTAGATCTGATAGGTCTTCATTGCCATGCTTAAGGAGGTATGGTCTAACAATTTTCTTACCTGATATAAGTAAATAAATAAATAAATAAATCATAGACTCAGAACACCAGACTGAAAATAGGCCACAGTCCTCCCACATATCCTATTCTGTTCAGAAAGCTGTTTTCAGTCTGGCTTGCATGCAAGGAGTGAAACACACCTATTTTCATATTTACTTTGTCTTTCATTCTGTTTTTCTGTGGGCTCTTAATACACACCGACTGAGAGAGACTTGTGGGGGGCTTTGGGGCAGGTAAGACTGTACTGGGCAAGGGATCAATGTCTACACATACCTAAGGTGTGAGAGGGAAAGGGATGAGGTCAGACACTCCAGATGTGTGGAGATAGGACAAGGGGAAATGGTCGCAAACTGAAGCATAGAAAGTTCTGCACAAATGTGCATAAGAACTTCTTCACAGTAAGGGTGATGGAGCACTGGAACAGGCTGCCTGGAGAAGTTGTGGAGTCTCTTTCTCTGGAGACATTCTAGACCCACTTGGACACCTACCTGGTCTAGGATTTGGCAGGGAGGTTGGTTTAGATGATCTCTAGAGGTCCTTTCCAGCCCCTGCAATTCTGTGATTTGGTGACACTTTTTCCTCATACTTTTATCTTACCTGTATGATAAGGTGAGAGAAAGGAAAGTTGTCAGAAATCACTTGCAGGCAGCTAGGCAGTGACAGAGAGAGGTCCCCCTAGCCCTCTTGAGACACATTCACCACCCTCTCATGGAAGGCACATTACACATGGGAGGAAGAAGTGGCTGGAGCCCCTGAGGGTTCCCATGTCCAGGGAGAAGACATTCTTTTTAGCAAGCAAAATAGCACAGGGGAGCTATCCTAAAGAAAGGGGCCTTCAGCACCCCCATCCTTCCTTCTCCTTCAAAACTGGGGCAACTGTCAGACTGTAGGCCACATCTCCCAACACTGCCATGTTTTAGTTATCAGGGGACATTGTTACAATATCACCATGGCCTCCTGGTCTCATAAGTCACCTCATAGCCTTTGGTTCTGAGCCCTGTAAATATGGGAATCCTGTGTCCAGAATTTCAGTTACTGAGCAAGGGATGCCAGTGGCAACTTCGAGTTCAATAGCCAAGTGGTTTTTTTTGTTTGTTTGTTTGTTTGTTTACCAAGGAAGCAGGTTAGATTGCACTCCTACCAAGAAGTGTCTGATAAAGAGGCTCCATACTGTCAAGAGGTCTCACTTATCATCTGAGAGTGATGAGAAACTTATAGAGATGGATCCAGAGCCAGAGGAAGAGGTGATGAAAGTGCATCCAACTCCATCAGGGCAGAAACATCATTAGCTCATCACTCTCAATGCGGGAGGAGATACAGACCCGGAATCCAGCCTTACCATCACAGGAGAATGGGGTTCTGTTCACCTCCCTCCACATGGCTGCCTCAGTGATGGTGCTAAACCGCCCTATCCAGGAAAGCTCTAATTCCAGAATCACCCTGGAAGCTCAAATGGGAGATTCATTTCCTGGAAATACTTTTGACAACCAAGGCTCCTGTGAACCCATCCTTCTTTTCACTACCTCCCTTCCTCACCAAGACCTGTCGTGTCTTCACCAAGAGGAAGAAAGGGAGGGCTGGAACTGGCATCTTCTGAGCTGCTGCACTGGGGCAACATGAGAAGTCCAGCAGAGGTACCAGGCCCACACTGCAGCATGGACAACTCACAGCTAGACAAAAGGAAAAGTCTATCACCATGAAGGTGCTCAGGTATGGAAGTAATGCCCAGAGAGGATAGGGGGTTGAAATCTCCCTACAGTTTTCAAACTTTACTGAGCTTGGCTGAATGCAACACCTCTCCTATGAAGAAAGGCTGTGAGAGAAAGTCTGTGAGAATTTGTGTGTTGGAGCTTGATGATCCTTGAGGTCCCTTCCAACCCAAGCCATCCCATGATTTTATGAGGATTAAGCCTGGAAAAGGCTGTGGGAATTCTTTGTTGCATCCTTTATTCCTTATTTATGTGTCTTTTTGACACATAAAGGAGGCTTATAAAAAAGATGGAAATCAAATACTTTTCCTCAGGGTCTGTAGTGATTGGATAAGGGGCAATGATTTAAATTGAAAGAGAGTATATTTATAGTAGATGTAAGGAAGAAACCCATTATGAGGGTGGTGAGACAGCAGCACAGGCTGCCCAAAGAAGCTATGGATGCCTCATCACTAGAAGTAATCAAGGTTAGGTTGAGTGGGGCTTTGGAGCAACCTCATCAAGTGAAATGTTTCCCCATCAGTACCAGAGGGTGATTATAACACAAACTATTCTGTGTGCAATTAATCTAACCCAAAGAATTTACAAGTAATCCTCTAAAGATGTAGTCTGCTCAGTGGCCTTCTCAAAAACAGCAGGAGCTAAAGGGAGAAAAGACTCTATGAAGCAGCTGAGAGGGAATACCTTCTCCCATAGGACCCAAGAGAATGGTTGGATTTTAGGAAAAGATTCCTGCCAGAATTCAATAAGCATTTGGACAACAGTCTCCAGAACATGATTTGAATTTTGACTAATCCTGTCTGGAACCAGGTGTTAGACTCAGTGATGCTTATTGGTCACTTCCAAGTTAGGATATTCTATGTTATGTTGTCTATCTGGATTTCGGTGAAGTGTTTGACACCATTTATCATAGTCTTCTGTGAGAGAAACTGGCCAAACAGAGGATGTAGCAGTGAGGTGGTGAGTGCTGCATTTCAGCAGTGATGGCAGTGACATGAGAAACAAGCCACATTCTGGATGGCCATGCAGATTTTTGCAAGTGCAGCATGCACGCTCTTGTTTGTCACTGGTGAAAATGTATCACTAATGGCCTTGAATATGCTGAAAAACAGTGTTTTATAGCTGAGAATTTGCTCTATTACATAGGATTATTGTGCTCTTTGTAAGAGTTTTAGTTTCTGTGGAAATAAATAGGAAGCATTACTTTCAAAGCAACCAATGTATGTGCGATCCATGGGAATTACTCTTTACTAAGCACAGCCCAGACAAGCCACAAGTTTGGACAGACGTCATTTAGATTAATAACAAGCACTGAAAAAATAGCTAAAATTTCAGGTTGAGTTAAAAGTAAAAAATTTCATTCCATCACTAAAACAAGTGTATGAAATCCATAATACATGCAGTCAAGGAAAGTTTCAAATTCAGAGACACTAAAACCAAACACTGGCTTCAAAATTGTACCATTCCCACTTGCAAGTGAAAATCAAATCACTTGGACAAGTACCAAAGTTTGAAAATTTGTACATGTAATCCATAGGAATAATGAAAGGCTCAGCTGAAACTGCAAAGATCTAGCCTTATAGATCCAGGGATGTCAGAAAGCCTGGAGTGAACCTGTCTCAACATTGATTTTAGAACAGTACAGTGTGAGGTTTTTATGAACATTCATGAGCTCACAAGCAGCATCTCTCCTAATACATCCAGAATTGTGATGGTCAAAAATTATGAAAAAAATTATGAATTTACATCAGATTTAAGTCATCTCTCTGTTGAACTCAATTATTAGAAAATAGAGGTTGTAAAGTGGAAAAAAAAAAAAATCTAAGAAGTTAGAAATGCTGAATGGATCATCATCATAAAGCATTTTTAAAATTGCTACATAATTGAAGTTAATTTCACATTGTTACTATGATGAATATCTTACGAAAGCTGAAGATGATGCACTTGGAGTCTTTATATTATGTGCCAGACTTTCAACTTAATTTGGATAAGCACATTTTTCACTAATACTTACATTTGCTCCTTTGAATGGAAAATCTGGCTCGGTTTTCTACATGAGTACATTATTCTATTTCTAAGCCCTACCTTACTAAATAATTTCTATCATTATAAAGCATTGAAATCTCAATTCTAAAAAAATACATAGGAGATATTTAAAACACCAGCATGTTCCCACTTCAAATATAGAAAGAAAAGCAGGAAATAAAATGGTGTATGATAGTACAGGAGAGCATCAGAGCAAAAAATCTTTCAGAGATAAGGCATATGAATCTGGCTAGCTGCCTAGCTTTCTGACGGTCTTTGTTAGGCTTGCTGAGAGTTACTTGAATTTCAAATTGTTTTCTAAGCCAGCAAATAGCAGGAGCCTCCTAACCAGCTTGTAATAAGTACAGAAGCTGAACTCTGTGGAGCCATTTCTCCCTGCTTTTGGTTCTCTTTGGAACTCTTAGAGACAAAGCAATGGACCTGGAAATTGGAAATTTTAATTGAAAGTTCACATACAAAAAGCAATTTGGTAACCCTCTGTACATCAAATCATAAAAAAAGAAAGCAGGATGCTATTAGTCTCATATGCCATAGGGCCTTAAACAGACTGTGTCAGAAGTATCAAACCTTCCCTGTTATTTTTACTTACTTATGGAAATGCTAAATGCAGAAAGCCAAGTGACCACAGTGCAGGCTCTCTTCTGTCCAATGTTTTTCTGAATGACAGGACATGAGAAATTAAAAAGTCATCACTCAAGGATATATATTTTTTTCCCTTTCCAAGACATAACTTAGTGTCACATTTTTAGTATATGTTTAGGGATTTCATGAAATTAAGTCTTTGCCTGTACTAGCAGCTCTGAAAGTGAGCAATGAAGCAGCCCATGATAGAAAAGGCCTACTGTCAAATTGCCACCTGCTATCCAAAGCAAGAGGGAAATGATCTGAGGACTATCATTGGCAAAGGGGAAGAAAAACTATGTTTAAACTGTAAAACATTCTTCAGAGCTTAAATCATGTCCTCACCCTGCAGGAGACCTGCCTCTTCTCCACCACAGTTTCTAAGAGAAAGATATCTGGCATGTATGATAGAAGCAAAATGCAGTTGACTGGATCCCCTGTCTGGGGATTAGAAACCACCTTTAGAGAGACAACCTCTTCACCTTAGCAGAGCCAGAATTTTACATCTCCTCTTATCCAAATAAAAGAAGGAGACTGACTAATATAAATTATATAAGTAAAACCTCTGTACTTTTATCTCCTAAAAATAGAAAGCAGATGTAATATTTTGTCATTAAATACAAAGAACAAAACAAAACAACTACAACTCATTTAACTTCTTAAATAATAATAATAATAATAATAATAAAAACTGTATTTAATTAAGCTGAAGATAGATGTAACCATAACAACAATGCTTAATGAAAGGAACCCCTGTTTACAAATAGCAGCAGACTGATTCTCATCTGGTGCAATTCAGAGTTACTTCATTGATTTCAGAAAGTGCTGATTTACTGCAGTTGAGAATCTCATCCAACATCAACAAATTCCACTTTAAATGAATTGTCATAAAGATTGCAGTATTTCAAACAATGTGTGTTTATTTGGAGGGAAGAAGGGAGGGGTGAACTGACAGCATAGCCTATCGAGTGGGGGATTTATGTATTCTCATTACTGAGGAGTTATCTGGAATACTTTATTGATGAGTTTGTGCTGGATGCATAATTACCAGCGGTTAAAAAAGACTGAAAACCAACCATTAAAAAGTCAATGAAAATTGTGATGAAAAAGAGTTTTTGTATTTGTATTTTGCTCAACTTTAAATGTGATATTAAAGCTGCTCCTTTCAGGCAGGTGGAGAGATAAGCTATTTCCGATATCTCTTATCACAATTTGAAAGCCACAGGAAAAATTGGTATTATACTGGAGGAACCAAGAGGACAGAGTGAAGAGAGGTCTTTGTTCTGCCAGGTGCAAAAATGCCATTTTCATAAGAAGGAACCCCTTCCCATAGGTTATGTGGCAAAATTTATTATGTTACTGTAGAAGAGCTTTCATTTAAAACAGTGTACATCGCTGTGTACACTGTTTGTGTTTCCATCTCAAAAGACAGCTGTAGTGCCAAGGTGAGATAAATAGGAACCTTTCTGGCTGGGGAAAAGGCTGGCTAAAATGCATTTTGATAGTGATTTTCAGTTTTACAGTCTGGTCTGTCTTCTGTTGCCTTCTTCGAAGAGAGAATTGAAACAGGTCCCCAAATCTCAGAAAGTTTGTTCAACATCACATAGAAAGATCTATTTCCTTGGACCATCAAGCAAAGAGACTGTGATGAAAATCATGCATTGAAAAAAGTGAAGTTTTATTTTGCTTCACTTTTTAGAATCTTTGTCAATCCCTCAAAGGAAAGTTGCATTTTATTGTCAAGACTAATAGAGGTGGAAATACAGCCACTTCCCTTGCTACCTATGTATCACCTACATAGTCCATTCAGCCTCCTTTTGCTCATTGGCCAGATACTTGCATGTAGAGAACATGTTTGGAAGGAAGATGAACAAGGAAAAAGTGGCCTTGTTAATGATTTCTAAAAGGTTGTTCCTTCCTTACAGGCCATTGGGAAAAAAATAAGAACAGATCACTAATTGTCATCCAAAATGATTGTATCTTTCCTTAAACTTTTGGATACATCAGTTTTGCAGGTACGTCAGCTGCCTGTAACTGTATTATCAAGATAGTCCATCACTATCAGCTTTTTGTCTTCTAGTTTCATAATCCTTTGAAATTTTCTTCTTTAGTCACCCACCTTTCATATTAAAAATCAGTAAGGAAGGCACAGCTTACATTCCCATTTCTGCTAAAGGACAGTTAATTTAAACTACTTCCTGTAGGGGACATAACTAAGAAGATGCATTTTGCATCTGAACGGTGTTTTTGTTGTTGTTGTTTCCTTCTGGGTATGAGACAATGCAGATCTGGTAAACTGATCAAATCATGTGTAATGAAAATGATCCCAGTGCTTCAGGTTCATTAGTCTCACAGTGTGAACTTTAATAAAAATGATTAACTAGATTATATGCAATTAGAACAATCGGAGTTACAAACTGTGTACATGTACATGTTTAAAAAGGGAGTGATCATTTAAAAAAATATTTGAGTAAACGACAGAGAATAATGCGTGATTGAAATACATATCAATAACTGTAATTCTTAGTTTACACAAAAGGAACTCTCAATCACTGCCCTAATAGTCACTTCATTTGCAAATGTTATCAAGCTATTGTTAATTCATCTTTAAGAGCAAGAATTCAGGCAAGGTTTACCTTCTATGTGTAGACATGGAAATAGCCCATTTATTTCAGAGGGAATATTCAATGACATTAAATGCACACACATGGTACGTGAGTTGATGAAATGGTGTCAGAAGCCCAGATTAAATGAAGAAAACTGGGTTCTTTACATATTACAGATAATAATGATGTAGTGGTCTCAGTGGCACTAGGCATGTTGGTTGGGGCCATGCAGTTGTGCCCTGCTGCACATATAACTGAGATGTGAAAAGGTTAAACTCACCAGATCACAGGAAACCTGATGAAACTACCCTGTCAGGCTTGCATAACAGAAATACTATTTACTCCCAGGGCTTTCCAGTTGTACCTACACCTTACTCAAGAAATCGCTTTCACCTTTTTACTTTTCCCCCTACCTGTCTTCCTTACTGTAACAAAAGGAATACATCAGCCTTCAAACTCGCCACAGAAGAGCCAGGTGCAAAGTCCCATATATTGTGTTAGATTTTATTTATGCTAAAGTGAAACACTTTGTAGTGCCTGTAATGCAACACATGTGACAATGTGGAATCCAATCTGTTATGAATCCTTATTACCAAGAAACTACCACTGGTCTGCTGGATTGCATTGCTGAAATGCTACACAGTCTGTTCTCAGCTTCACTGCCATCTTGTTTTCTCTGTTCTCCCTTCTCCCACTTAGTTATGACAGCCTGAAACTATAAAAGGTAATTCACTATTACGCTAAGATTAAATATATTGTTCAAAATTATACAGTTTTGGTAATTTCCTTTCTGCCTCTCTAGCAACATTGGAAGTACAACAGGAAAGCTTCACGGTAGCATGCAGCCACATTTGACATATTATCTACATGTGATAAATGTGAAGGTGGCCTTTTGCTGTTTTGCCATCTCTGTCTTTCTCTCTGCTGCCTTAAAGCCATTAGCTTGAAAAGATACCAAGCTATTGCTGGCAACTGATTTCAGTACAGAAGAAAATGCCTGATTGCTGCATTCTGTGAAAAATTGATAGAGATGTTGATTAGAAGCTGGCTGCAAGTAAAAGTAGGACAGCTCTCTTTTGACTGTTCCTAAAAGGAAGGGAGAAATAAACAACAACCATAAATAGTGGAAAGTGAGTCAGCTCAGAGGAACTGATTACTTCAAAGAAAATATATCAGAGAGAGCTTTCATTTGAAAATATGTAATTTCTTCTACTTCAAAATGGCACTAAAAACAGTTGACTACCCTTCACTTGAACAGGAAGGTATGTGAGGTACCATATCTCTATCAACCAGAAGATGCATGCATATTTAATAGAAGCACTGTACAGAGACAAGCTGTTCTCAGTTCAACTGAGAAGGTCACATCTCAAGATTTGAAAGTTTGGGAATTATAGATAACAGGTTAAAAATAGCGTCTAATTACAAGCATATTTACCATAATGGCATTTCAGCTTAAAGACAGTAGGAATGTCTAAGAGACAAAATATTAATCTGCTGTTTAAGAAGCTCTCTTTCTGTGATCAAGCCTATTCTTGGCAGAATACACTCTAGCCAGCAAAATTAAAGTAATGCATACTTCAAGATACAGAGCATGCTTGATACACAGAAGGCAAAGCACTATTAGATTTAGACTTTGTGAATGACCTGAAGTGCAAGTTAAAAGTAATTTAGATGATAAACGGTACAGTTACTCAACACTCAATATCATCAATAATCACTTTAAAAATCACTTTAAAAATCACTCTGCTTCTCTGCACAGTTTTCCAAGTAACAGTATTTGCTTCTTCCCATAACTCAAATTCCTCTGGGAGGTGGTGTCTTTATAAAAAGCAGTGATTAGCAACACTGCTAAAGCAGGCTTGAAGTTCTGGAAGAGGAAGTTGATACGAAAACTGAGCATGTGTGAAATGGGAATTGTGCACACGGTCAAACAGAGGCTAAAATAAGTACATGTTAAATGTGGACTAATGCATAAGCTAAAAGGCCAGGATATTAATATGTAAACATCTGTCAGTCTTTAAAGAAAATACTTAGCATCTTCTGAATTTCTAAAGGTTAGCCTCCTAACTTTCTGTTTCTAGAGATGAGTGGAAATTCTCACTTACAGAAATGTGACTACTCCAATGAAAACAGCACTTTCCCCAATTCACTTTACAGCACAAGGTAAATCATAATGATTTGCCTCATCTTGCTGTTCCACAGTGAGTCTCTCAACTGTGACAGATCATAAAGCCTGGTGCTGCTCTGAATCTGGTACAGGCTGCCCTGTTGTTCTGCAGGTGCACTGGTCAGCTGGAAGGTCTCAGTTAGCAAGTTTGAGAGCCTTGCTTTTGGCCTGTCGCTCCCCTGTGCTTAGAGAAACTCATTTTGGAGCCTTCAGCCAGCAGAGGAGTGGGATCAGGGCATTGCTTACAGCTTGGGGAGTGGAAGTAGGAGCAGAACTGACCTTTACCTCAGGATTATAGCTGCCCAGCTTTTTGCTTTTCTTTATAAATCATCTCTTTGTTCTTTTTTTTTCTTCATCATCTTTTTGCCTACAGCTCTCTCCTCTAAAAACTTGATTTTTCATTATCCCCCAAAAGCTGCCTGAAATCCAAGAAGCAGTTAAGACCCACAAAGACATAACTGGGAGGACAAAGAACTTGCCTAGCTGTAAGCAAGGCAGTCAAATCCATGCAAGGCTATAACTGGCACAGCTATAGGATGTCCAGGTATTACTTCACATTGTGCCCAAAAGTCTCACTAATTCTGTCAGTGATCTGTTCATCACACAGAGGAAAACCACTTTTAGAAGCTTTGTTTGCATCACATTTGTGCAAGGCATTACTGTGGGACTACGATCTGCACTATCATACAGGTGATGGAGACCTGAACTGCCAACAGGGTGTTGGGGTATGTTTAGCTTGGTTCACAAAAGCATGCACATAAATGCGTGGAGCATGTAAACTGAGAAACACTACACCCAAAAGAAAATCTGGAGCTTTTGGTTCCTAATAACTATATGAAAGCATATACTTTATTTCTTCTTTTTAACTTACAGGTTATTCTTATACCAGTTAGGCTTTGCTTTGGGGTTTTTGGTTTTGTTTCCCCCTCTCCTAATTCATCTCCTTACTGTTTTGCTAGGTCAGTGATTTTGAAATTTATTTTCCAGTGAGAAAGCAAAGATTCACAAGCAGAAGCTATAAATGAATTAGATAGAAATAATATGACAGATATTGATGCCCTTTTCACTGAAAGAAACCTTTGAGAGTAGAGACAGCAGGACAGGAAGACAGTAAGCACAAGGCATCATGGAAGGGCACAAGGAAAAGTGTTTTTATAGGATAAGACAGTGAGACTCTACAGCAAAACTAAAGGAGAAAAACAATTCCAGTCAAACACAAATGAAGCAATAACTTCCCAGTTGCCAGTGTCCTCTGGCAACAAGTCCATTCAGAGATCAGTTTAAAAAAGTATTATCTGTTCAGTGCACAGAAAATGATAATGTTAATATGCTCTGCTGTGCTCACTGCTTGTTACTGTGATGGGGATTTCACTGCAAGGCAGCTTTAAAAAACTTACCGAGCTAACAAAATCCTTTCCCCTCAGTTTGCTCACCTTCAGTTATTTTTATTTATTTATTTATTTATTTTTCCCCAAATCTTTTTTTGTCTTAATTTGATCTATCTTGTTTCTGACACTTACCATGCTGGAGCTATTCTACCCAGTTAACATGAAGTCACCCAGTTTTGAAGAGAGCTTTTTGTCAAGCCTTAGGCACCTGGGGATCTTTTCCTTTTCTGTCTTGGGAGAACAATTAAAATGTGTTCAGGTTTTATTTTGATAAGGAATTATTGAATAGCAGATGCTCTTACTAACCATGTCTGAAGAAGAAGGGGGTACTCTATACGTGTACCCATGCAACACAAGAAGATACTAATTTGTCATGGGCTAACACATGGAGATTAGTATTGAGATCTGTTGGATTTGTTGAAGCAATGATCTCAGAAGTATTTTGACCTTTTATGTGCTCCGTTTGTGGTAGTTCCCCCCTGCATCCAACTAGATGCAGTGAAGTTCCTGTGTCTACTATACTCAGCGTATAATGAACAGAGGGAAAACAAAAGTGACTGTGTTAGCTTTTGGTAAAACCACTCTTGTGATCATTCTTCTAATGGAAATACATTTCCTTTTCTATCAAGGGCTGGAATTTAGTCTTTCTAATTTAACTATTACCATTTATTCATGATTTCTTAGTCACAGAAAACAGTATTGCGTCATTATAGTACCCCTGAACTTTTTTTAGGAATGGTGAATCACATTAATTCCAAGAGTGTCTCCATTAATTCATGGACTTGTACCAAGGATGAATTTGGCCAAAAGCATTTTGGGAAAGCTGCAAATGTCTATTGTATTGCATCCATCTCAACAAAGAAAGAAGAAAAATAATAGGAAATCTACTGATTTGCTATACTTTTTCAGGCTTAAGTGGTACAATAGAGTGCTATTTCCTACATTTATTTTGTTAGGGTGTCTTGCCTGGCTTCTCCCAGGGTCTGAATGAAAGCTGAATGTAGATCTTTTGTTTTGAATGATTGACAGAGTGTGAGGTTAGACAAGTCTATTTAGAGACTGTCATAACCCCAACATAAGGGATCTTGAAAAATATACAGACTTTGTAATGGTGCATAACTCTGTTTCCCCTGAGTACTATCCTATTCCAGTCATTGCTGACAGAAGAAAGAACTATCAAAATAACAAGGTTCAAAATAAACCTCTGGAAATTCTTACAAAGCATGAAAGACTATGCTTCAAAATCTTGGACTGAGGAAAGTACAATATGTGTGCAAAGAAACATTTAGAGGAAAAGTACAAAAGAAACCAAACCCTAGCATTAAAGAGAAGAAAGCTGTAAGAAACACTTTGAATGAACATATAGGAGAATGTGCCACAGAGGTAGGGCAAATGCCTAAGAAAATTACTGTACAATTTTTCATAATACTTATGCAATGGAAATCCAGTTTCAGGTGGAATCTTTTTCAAAATTTGAGATAAAAAATGGTAAGTACCATTACCTAGTACATTTTGAATCTTTACAATGCTTTTACTACACATCAACAAATAAAATATAATCTAATAACAACAGTGAACTATATCTCATTTATAATAGCAAATACAAAACCAGTGTTTACTAGGAAAGATGGAACAGAAGGGAAGTAGCAGTGCCTGAGTACAACTATGAAGCAGAAAAGCGTTCAAAGGAATAAAGGTGGCAGACAGGAAACAGTCAAATCTTATAAGAAAGGAAAACAGTGAGGTTTGTTTAAGATTTGCTACTTCAGTATTTCTGCTAGGACAGGTTTTGGCAATCTCAAACAAAATGGTAGGAATTAAAGTGGTGAGTAAAAGGGTCTTACCCATGTGGATGAATTGCACTCCATGTCAACTTTGTGCACGGATATAAAGAAAATAGAAAAAACAGAATTGATTCAGATCAATCAGAGGCACGTAAAAAGGTAATGAAAGTTTTTCAGAGTTATTATTTAATTAGTTTTAAGGGAATACGAATCTCTTCATTGTCAACTAAAAGGATTTTGTACTGATGACTCTAAGTTTACCCAGATTACCAAGCCACTATTTTGGACAATTTCTAGTACGTCACTTGAATTCAGTTTATACCCAAGACCCTCAGCTTTGTCCCCCAAATATGTACTGTGTCTACTGTTAGTGTAGGCAGTATATATACATACAGGAACGTCAGAAGTTTTTTTGTTTTGCTTGGTCTTCTAGTTTGATGTTGCGCTGATTTACTATTTTATTTTAATAGAAAAAAAAAGTGTAATTGCACTTATGCTGCAAATAATATTCCATTGCTGGAGAGATATGTATTATGTGTATCCTTACTGTGCCTAATGTGTGAAGGATACTCCAAAAGTAATGCCTTCTATTTTATTCTGTTGGCCCATAAAGTCAGAACAGATGTTGGTGCGATGGTGCTACAGGTTGAAACTTCCCAACAGTATTCTGATACATTTTATTGCTGTATGGCAGATGGAGACCAAACAGGGAATGCTAGCATAGTGAAGCGGTATGTGCTTCATTTTAGCAGTGATGTGAAACACAAGCCATGCTCTGGACAGTTATGCACAGCTGCCATACCACAAAATACCTCTTGATCATCTCATCTGAGTGGATCATGACCAGGGAATTGTGTATGAAGCTGAATATTGGCCTCAGTGCATTGGAAATGATGGTGGCAATGTAGGAATATCATAAATTTTGCGCCAAGTGGGTCTCATGAACGTTCGCACAGGTGCAGAACAGAAAGAACATAAGCAAGTTTTTCAGGACCTATTGAACCAATGCGAGGCTGAAGGTGACAATTTCCTGGATCACATTGTTATCATTAGTGGTGTCACCTGTATGAGCTGGAGTGAAAACAGGAGTCCCTGGAGTAGCAATGTGCATTCTCCATAAAAAAGAAAAAAAAAAAGAAAAAAAAAGGACAAGCTACAGCCCTCAGTGAGTAAAGTGTTGTGCGCTGTCTTCCGGGATAGGAAAGGGATGATCGTTCTGGATTTCCTGGAACCCAGACAAACTGTCAGCTCTAACTACTACACTGAGACACTAAGCTGAAGGCTCAAACTTCCAGAGCCAGGCCAGAGAAGAAGACAACTCTTCTCCTGCAACACAGTAACGGCAGACCACATACCAGTTGGAAGATGGGGGAGCACAGTGACAATCTTGACTAGAATGTCCTACCACATTCATTGTACAGTCTGCATTTGGCACCTTCTGACTTCCATCTGTTCAGGTCGATGAAAGATGGACTGCGTGAACAACATTTTCTTAGCAACAATGTCATCATAGCAGCTGTGGAACAGTAGGTCACCTCCAATGGTGCAGACTTTTAAAAATGTGGCATGCAGGCTCTTTTCATCACTGGTGAAAATTCACAGCTAAAGATGGTGATTATGTTAAAAAAAAAATAGTGATTTTTAGCTGAGAATCTGCTCTATCAAACAGTGCTCTTTGTACCTTTTGTAATTTCCATAAATAAAAATGAAAATAAAAAGGATGCATTACTTTCAGAGCAAGCTACGTACATGAAGGAAAATACACAGAGAGGTACTTATTATTAAGTAACATCAACATTAATTTCTTATAATTCTTCATTACTGTAAAGAAAAAACAAAGAAGATACATTTTTATATAGAACCTAATTCATATTATCAGCAAAAACTGATAATTTCCAAATTCTGCTCTTCCACAAGGATTATTAATGAACCAGTTTTTTCACAGAATAGTATATCTTTCAAGAACCTTAAAAATTTTAACTTTTTTTCCACCTTATCTTATTTTCCGTCAAATAAAACTAAATGAGAGAAAGCAATTCATGTAGTAAAAAAGTGTATAAAAGCCAATAGCAGTAGGAGATTATACTTCTGAACTTAAAAAAAAAAAATAAAATTACTGAAAAACTAGCATAGTGTTGCAGGTTTGTACAAAGCTGTCTTAAGAAATAAGATTTTACGTTATTAAGCTTTGGGCAGTGCTTGTTTTCTGTTATAAATCAGATTACATTAGCAATCAACACATACAATCACAGAATCTGCTCAAAATAAAGATGATACTCATTTGAATATATGAATAAAAGCACTCATCATCAAATTCAGCTCTTCTCCTTCATGTCTCCACTACAGAAGTAATTTGATCTGAATAACTGAAATACTCCTTTGTCTGTTTTACTGAAGTCATTTATGACTTTTTAAAACGGGAACTAAGACTTAAGCATTAGACAGAATGCACTCAACAGCAAGTAATTAATTAGGTACAGGTTAGCAAAGAATTTTCTGCCTCCATTTTCAACTGTTTGCTCTCGTGTCGTATCCTACTGTATTACTCCTGCATGAAAGACTGAACTCAGTTACACCTTTAATTGCAGTGCAGCTTCAGCAGACACATTTGCATATACACGTAGAGGCTCTCCTATATCCAGCCTTAAAACATCATAACTTTGTGCTGTACAATGAGTCTGCCTACTGCCATAGAATAATCTTCTGAAGAGCAAGCAGCAGGACTGGTTGAGGTGCTGGGATGTTAGTTTCACAGAATTGTATTGATAATGGAAATAACAGAGCATAACCTATTTATACATGTAGACTTTTAAGTAATCATTATTTTAATTATATCAAAATATCAAGTGGCTTTTCTATAAATGTGTGAGAGAGGAAATCTGATTTAGCAATCAGGACATGTCACATCAGTCAAGATATCAGAACTCTATATGAGAAAATGTATTTTAAACATTCTCCTGGATCAATTATTAAGTTAATTTTATTCAGCAGAATGACTTCCAAATGACTGCATTGTTTAACTTCAATTTCAATAACTACTGCTTCACTAAATAACACTTCTCCAGTGACATGCATGAACTAAATTCTGCATTACCCTCATCTGGAATGGCTTCCCATGGATTCACTCATTGCACTGACTTAAGAGATTTCCAAAGAAAGCGCCTGCTTCACTGCTGTTTGGAAACCTAATGTTTAGTACGTGAGGAAAGTGAGCTGTACATAGAATAGGAGAATCTGTCCTAACACCATGCCCTCCTGTCTGTTGGAATAGAGTGGTTATGTAGGCAAGGATGCTAATGCATACATTCAACTTGCCCAACAGTTCACATCTGTCAGCTTGGACACAACTTCAGTTTTGGGTGGTACTCTTCAAAGTCTTAGTAAGGTTCAGAGAAGATGGCATCTTAGTACGTCATCTTTCTGTTATATAGTTACTAAAAGCACTGAAACAAATCCCATGCAAAACAAACCAAGCTACATTAGAACAGTAAGCAGCGAAAAGTCCAACTTTAGGCATCTTGACTCTAAAATGTCTTGGTCTTGCTCACACTTTATATGCCTGTAGGTAACTTGTATCAGTTGATCACAATATGGGCTGCTTGACAGGCTATGAATATGCCTGTGTTCATGGAACTCCAGTGAGTATCAGTCATTATTGACACCATCTGTTTACTCCAGGGCTAACATTTTCAATCTGTTCTGGTTAAAGGTACATGTAGAAGAAGCATTCAAGCAGCTCTGGTGGAAGAAAGGAATTTTTCTTCCACAGAAAGGATTTTCTTTTTTTAAGCTTTTTTCATACGTTATGCAAACATCATATGAAGGGTCCAGCACGCTTAAAATAGCTTCTCAAAGAAGAAATGAAACAGAAGGTCTATTAATTTTTGGCATAGAGATTGAATGTTTGACTTCCTATAATCAAAGGTGTTATTCTTGTTGGAATAAAAATATACACTGAAAAGTCTCACTAAACAGACAGTTGTATTTTCTTCGTGAGAAATAAGAAATTAAATTTCATGGGAAATGAAATTTTAATAAAAAGTGTGATGTGTATTTCAATAGAGTGTTAATTATTAGCTGACAGATTTTATGAGGAAGAACATACGTGAGCAGCTTATTTAAAGAGGGAAAGTAAAGAGTACAAGGAATTAGTCTATTATGATACATGATTATACTCAATGTAATGTTGCATGTTACTGACTGTTCTACGACAGTTGAGCAATAATTACCCAAACTGCTTCAAATCATTTACCAACTGCCTATAATTTGTAGCTTGAGATGTACAAGACTTACAAAGTTAGAAAGAAAAAAAAAAAAAAAAAAAAAAAAAAAAGCAATGCAGACTGAAAATGGAAGCACCGTAGACTTTTCAGTGATTCCTTTGTTACCTTCTTAATGGTGAAAAAATGCACATGAGCATGTAGTTCTGTGTTAGCCAAAATGAGATACAGTTCTTCATTTCCTCTGCATTCCTGAATTTTATTTTGTTTTTCACTTAATTCCAAATGACAGAAATTTCATTTCTAAGCTGATAAATAGTCAATGAATGCACATGCTTTATTTCCTGTTTTCTTTATAATGGTGTCACTGAAATGTCTCAGAAAAAAAAGGACTGGAACTTGCAGAGTGCTGGATGATAAACGTACGCTGTTCAGATGGGTCAGAAGGATGATCTGTCTTTTAAATTGCAGCATAGAATAAAGGCGTGCAGGATTGAATAAGCATTGAAAGCATTTGGGGAATGGCAGCACACAGCCCTATACAAGATAATTTTCTTGACAACAAAGTACATATGATTTTGGATACCAGAGTTCAGCTCCCAGCTTGATCAATCGCTTAATCAATCTGCTGTGCACACCACAATGACTTGATTATACTCTGACCAGCAGATCTCAGAGAGTCACTAAGTGTTCAGTGCTCACTAAGCATTCCAGAATACAGTTTTCAGAGAATTATTTGTTAACATTTATGTTTCAATCATTTTTTTAAACTTCCTTAAATCAGTTGTTTTTTTGTTTGTTTGTTTTGCTTTTTGCCTGTATTTTCTTAACTGGCTACGCTATTAATTAGATGTCTCATCAGAAAGCCATCCATTGTCCCCCTTTTTTCCACTGACTCCCTCTTTATTTAGCAAGTATTTCTTGAAAAGCATATTATACTCTCTGGTATAGCAGGTGTGGCTTTGTCAGTGTTGTATGTTTAGCATTCCCCTAAGTGGATTTCTCTCTCCTTTCAGACTTCTGACTAGTCAAAAGTCATTAAACATATATATATATATATATATATATATAAATTGCTATTTTATTCTTACTTCCTGTATAATTAGCATAGTATGCTATTTTTTATATTATTAACATTATTTACTATTTTGTTCCTGTTCTCTGGATTTGTAGTCCTCTTGCTCTAAAGAAAGATTCAGTTCTGCCTACTCAAATGAAAAGCCTAAGCTTCTGTTCTTCAACAGAGGTAATAGCCCAATGTATAGCAAAATTAGTATTTTATTTATTTTTTCACTGCTGAAGAAAATGTGAAGAATTATTTAGCAGAATTGGACTGAATTTTATTAATTTACTTTCTTTCTAGAACATACTGAAGGCATCAGACCCCAAATATCTCTGCAAATATAATCTGTGAAGTGTCAAGACAGTAGTGTTGGCAAATGTAATGTTATTATTTTTATTCTTTGTTCCTGATGGGTCACATAATTAATGGCAAGCGATTCACAATAATGTTCTGAAACAAAATAGATTAACCTACTTAGCTTGGATCAGAAAAAGGCCATAAAAGATAGGACACACAAAATTGGTGTTCAATTCGTCTTGCCTTTGGTTTTCTTTCTCAAAAGTTTATAAGAATAAATAGATAAATGCACTTTTTGGAAAACAGTGCATGTCATTAAAATTAATATCAATTTAATGTTATTAAATATTGAAATGTATGAGACTTAACAAAAGTAAAATACAAATGAAAAATCTGTAGCACTTTAAAATATTTCCTTACACTTCCAAAAATAAAGTAATTTTAGGGACTATCAGAGCTCAAAATCACAATGTTAATGAAAAACAAAAAAATAAAAGGCGTTCCAAATTCATGTCGTAAACTGTACTGGCATGTGCAACTATGCTATGTGTGGCCAGAAGTATGTGAAGCAGAAGATAATATGAATGGAAAAAATCTGAATGTGAAAATAAGCCTTTTTTTTTTTTTTTTTTTTTCAGCTACAAGGTTAAAGTTACATCTTCCTACAAATTATCTTGAAAAAAAAGAGTCATAGAATTATAAAATCAAGGTCACAAAAAGACTTCCAAGATCATCCAGTTCAACCATCATCACCTACCACCAATACCCCACTAAACCATGTCCCTCAGTATTCTAATAGTAATTACAACTTAAGAGTAATCATAATTTACAGAAGTATAAGGAAATTTAAAGTCAACAAAAACAACGTTATGAATGAAGAGGCGAAATGCCTCCTTCCCAATTTTGTCCCCTTTACAGGCTATGTTTTTTTATTGAGGCATTTATGTTTTCTTGAGCTAGCCAATAGTTTATTTGGTGCAAAGCGAAATGACACTTTTACTTTATAGAAGAAATATCTATCTATCTTCATCTCTTCTTCTTATGCTACTTTGGTCATTTCACCTCTTCTATCTTTATTTTCTTCTACCTTTTGGCTTCAGAATTGTGTTTGCTATCCTCAAAAGCTTTTCAGCCATTACAAATCGAACTGGTAAAGAAAAGAAGAGTATAGGAAAGCTGAGTGATGACAGCTGTGTGCAGGGAGTACTTTAATCTTGTAGTGTAGAATATATCAGATTATTGCCACTTACAGTCTCAAGGAGCATCGCTTGTAGGAGCTTTACTGTGAATGTACACTCCTGAAATAACCTGAGGAATTTCCCTCTCCCTTTCTTCTGCTTATCAGACAGATGAAAATTAGCCAATATTAGCAAAACTTTCTCATTCAACTATTTAGAATCATAGAATCATAGAACATTCCAAGTTGGAAGAGACTTATAGGGATCATCAACTCTTTGCTGTATATAGGAACACTCAGAAATCTGACTAGATGTCTGACAACAGCAACAGTTCTTTGAACTCTGGCAGCTTGAGCCTGTGATCGCTGACCAGGGGAGGCTGTTCTGGGGCCTCAACACCCTCTGGTGAAGAATCTTAACTCCCAACCCCATCTCCTCTGATGCAGCTCCATGCATTAAACTAACTGACACATCTTCAAAAATAGATGTTAGAGAGTGCTCACAGGAGCCATTATACCTGCTGTTATGGCAATCAGGAACAGGGAAACTCCGCTAAGCTCCTCATCAAAATAGAGCTTACAGTGTTTCATTAGCAAACACATCTGTGGCTGGGGGAGGACGTGTGTCCATGGCTGCTGCTAAATGGAATTGAGCAAGAAGCTTGCACTGATTGTTTAAACTGTACAGCAGCACGATATAGGGCACCTGTTTTGCAGGACAGCCTGTTAGAAGCAGATGTGAGAGTATAAAGCTTTGGTTCATTTTTTATTTCTCTACTGTCTCTCATTAAAGGAGTCTAGCCTCTGCTTGACATACTGCTAAATTTAAATATGTGTATCAGATCTGAATAACCTATGTATAATAGGATATGCCACTTACCTAATTAAGGAGAGGAACAGATTGCCTTAAAAAAAAAAAAAAAAAAAACATCTTCCAGAGGCTAAGAATTGTCAAACACAGCACCTGCAGTAAATGGAAAGAGATGTCATTTTTTCTGTTGATATAGGTCTCAATTTATCTCTTTTTCTTACAGTTTTATTACTGTTCTTTCTTCCTGTTAAGGCATTTTATGTCACTGAGACAAAATTTGGCATCTTTCTCCAAACAACTGTTCAAATTGAATGTCATTCTAACCTTCCAAATATTGTAAAAGATATTAGATGGTCTGTAGTATCCAGATCTCTTTGGCATGAAGCCCAAAGATTTGCAAGTAGGTCATCTCTTTGCAAACTCACCCATCTTGGAAAACTGTTTATTTGTGTAACAGTACATTTTGTAGAATAGATGCATACTGTATTTAATTGAACAAAGCTGTAAGTACATTCAGCCAGGCATCCCTACAGATGCCTGTACTGTGTATTTTACTCTGAGGACATGCAAATTTTTTCACAGCTGCTCAAACATTGCCTTGAAGCATCAAAATGATCTGAGCAATTAAGTTATAAGGAAAAATAGCATACATTCATTAAAGATCTGTATCCTCTGATATTTTGAATTCTCATGGCAGGTCAAATGTGATAAAAATGCAAGGATGAAACTTCAAATTTCTAAATGAAAACTTCTTAAAAATTGAAAGTGTTTTAAAATGATGATCCTGATTCACAAATAAGCAAGTGAAAAGCAAAATAAGAAAATCTGATAACCTTAAGAAAGCTCAGTTTCAGTACTTTCTGCATTTTTAAGTCACCTTTTGAAACACAATGATTAAAAAACAAATTCTATAACACTATCTGCAATTCAGACAAGCTACAATCAGAAAACGCTAGGAAGTCTAAGTGATGTGAATGCACCTTACAGAAACCTTTGTAACACATTAGTCTGAAGTTTCTTGAGTTCAAGCATCCTAGATATTTTTAAGAGTCCCAGAAACACACAACTCCACAGTACTCTTTAAACAAACTTCATTAGTAGACAGAGCACAGGCTGATCAAGAGTTCCTTAAAAAATGTGCACCAGACAGGACTAGAAACCAGCACTCAACCTAAATTCATGAAACACTCTGCTTTTTTTTTTTTTATTTCCTTTCCATGGAGGTAGCACAAAGCAGTTGTTCTGTCAATACTTGTAAAGAACTATGGCATATGCAATGAAACAGATAGTCTAGAATATGGAAGACCTCAAAATCTGCACCACTCCATCCTTATCTCAACTCAGAAGCAAGGCACTGAGCAAAGATGGGGACCACAACCACTAGTCACCATCTCTCTCAATGCAAAATCCTTTTGATTAAGCAGTCATGAGTCAAAAACTTTGTGCTCCCGTTTGAGATTGTTTTGTTCTTCACACACACACACAAGGGTAAAAAAAATATGTGGGGAAAGGAGCTTTTACTGATGGCAGTTATCCAGTTGCAATATGAACCAGACAGCTTCTGTCTTTGTGTCTGCCTTCATTGTGCAGGTGGAAAGCAGAGCTGTCTTCAGCACTTGGCCTGAGCTGAAGCTCACTGAGAGGAAGAGCTGGCACTCAGTAGGACCTCAGCATTTAACAAAGACCTCACTACAGTGACACATGATCATTAAGTTCCCTTCAGTTTTCCACTGGAATTCAAAGCCGGGACCAAACAGAGTCATTGCACCTTAGATAACTCTACTATAATTGCCATACAAATAAACTTGCGCAACAACTGAACATCAATTTGTAAGTATTAGAAACCTTATATAGTAGTTCAATCTGCATTAAAATCACAGTTATTTATACACTTGCCTCATTTTCCTTCTCAGAAACTGGAGGTCAGCAATTGGTGTCTTATTTACAGTATTCACTATCCTAGCTGTAATCTCCCTCCAAGGAGTCATACCAGAGCCTGATGATACTAGACAGCATAACAGCAGTTGTATGATCTTCAGTATGCTCTTGCTGTGCAAAAGATGCTTTGCCACTTTTTAAATTTTAGCAGCTTCCCTCCACCTGTATTTATTTAAATTCAAAGGTGACAATTTTACATAGCTGTTGAATTTCTCCTCTGCCTCATACTGCATGCAGTGTAGGCTACAATGTGGTACAGACACTCATCTATTGATTTAACTTTGCACAATAACTATCACATCATAACAGTTCAGCTGAAACTAATGGAACTAATTAAGCAACAGGGACCTCCAAGCCAGAGAATCAGAGATTTGCAGTTGTAAAGGATCTATCGGTCCATCTGTTTTATCTTCCTGTCAGAGCCAGACTTTTCCATGCAATATATCTTTTGTTCACTGTGCTCCAAATTGCGCTAAAAGATTGGGGCTTTCACATCTTCCCCCAGGAGACTGCTCCACACCATAATAAATCTCATTGTCACGAATCTTTTCCTGCATTCAGCAATATCATACCTCTTTAAAAGTGTGCCATTTTTCTATTTACAGTTTCTCGCTCGTTCTGGATGAAGCCCATCTCTCCACTTCTGAGCTTTAAATATCAGCAGACAGCCTTGTCCTGTCATGCTTTTGTCACCGAGTCAGGCAGCACTTTTTTCTCCTTAGGTCTCCAATAATATGCACTTTCAGTCTGAAATGAGACAGATTTGTATGTAAGAGGTAACAGCCTAGCTACTACAGACATGCTGTGAAGGGGGCTGAACAGAACCCACAGAGTTTCCGTGGGGAGGATGCATGTCTGCCTCTGCCTCTTACCACCAGTCCCTTAAGTAGCACTACATGGAGCACTGCATTTTGTGCATAGCACGTACTGACCGCAATTGCACTGTTAGAAAAGCTAAAAATTAAAGAACCATGAGCCTTTGCTTCTTCTAACAGAAAAGGTAGGAAGAGCTAGGCACTAGGCATAAAGAAACCCCTGGAAGGGAGAAGGGGCAGCTCACTGTTTCTGATGAGATGGGTGTGAGAAAAAAGTGGGATGCCTCCAGTCATAACGTTGCTGCCTGGCAGCTTCTGAATTTGCTTTGGTTTTATGGCAGAGGGGCTCGGCCCTGACTTCCAGTTTAGGGATAAAAGTTTTGTGCGTCTCTGATTATTATATTGCAGAATGAGCACAGTTGTGATGATGATGTGAAATAAGGCAAGTGACAACAGGTAGCTACTGCCTTCTAGAATTTAATAACAGCAATATAAAGGACAATGCAGATTTAAGTCACTCTCTTAACCATAATATATTGACTTTATAAACTGCAGTATATTTCTGAGAAAGAAGATCTGATTTTTGAGGAAGAATGGTGTAAGATACGTTAATGGTATCCTCATTTACTTCTCATCTCAGTATTTTTGTAATATGTAATTCATACATTAATTTCTGGCAAAGATATTTTGAATGACTGTGTCAGAAAGCATTGTCTGCTTCCCTGTGAGGTATGGTCAAAATGTTTTATAGAGTTTCCAACACCCGCTTACAAAAACCAAATCACTCTGGTTATCAGAGTTGAAAGAGGCCATTCCCTGAGGGGGATTTATTATCCTGTTGGTGTCTTCTATTATAATTCATTAACCTCAGCACAACAAAGTTGAAGTGTCTGTTCTGATGATTGATAGGAGATCCCAAAACACATATTTGACTCTCAACAATTTATTGTTTTCTCCTGCATTTTACTATATTTACCATTCTTCATCTCTACAAAACGTGGGTTCTTTTCTGATATGCTGCCCAGCCTGCTTTAGCTTTGGAAATTAATTCTTCCATTTGGATTGCTTTAAATCATGATTCATATGGTTTTAAAATTCACTTTAATAAATAATAATAATAATAATAATAATAAAGTTAAAAGAGACTGTCCCATATTTTATATATTTGAAATCACTACTAACAAAGTAACGAGAATGAGCAAGTTAAAACATATACAAGATTTATTATAGGAGAAAGAGCACCATTTTTTGATAGATAACAGGACTGTAATTTTTCGTGTTTCATCCAAAATGCTTTTTTTTTCTTAGCCGGTTTTTGGGGGGTTTTGCTGTTGCAGCTAGGGAAAACTAATAGATCAAGGAGAAACAGGAATTTGTGCCCAATCTCCTCCTGCTACTTAACTTTGTCATAAATCCCTTAACAACCACCAACTGCTCTGTTGTTATACTGCCCTTCTGATCTTAGCTAGCTATAGCAACCTGCTGTTTCAAAACCCCCTTGGTAAAAGCAGCATCTCCTTTGTGAAGTCCTTCCTAAGGCTGAACAGCAACTAGCCCAGGGACTGTGCCCCAACACCCTGCTACCTCAAGGCATGGCTGCTCCTGCTTTGTTTCACTTCACAAACATACGCATCATGACCAGTAAAGACAAGCAACTCATTGTGAGAATCTTTGATCCAATTCTTAAGACTTAAAATGAAAAAGAAATCCAATGCAAATCTTTTAGTGTTTCAAGATATTGTATGGGATAGAGTAGGAGTCACTCTAGGAATGATGTGGCCATCTCCCAGGTAATTTTTCCGAGCCTCCTGAAAATTAGTTTCCCACATGCTTATGAGGATCTCTACTGACATTATTTAATTAAAAAAATACTTCCAGATCAATGAACTGAGAATATTTTGGAATATTTTGGAAGTAAACTTGTGTGAAATAAAAGGGTCCACATATTTAGCTAGGAATAATAATAATAATAATAATAATAATATCATCATTACATTGCAAAAAATAAGTTGCAATATGCATAGGGCCTAGGATGAGGGAAAATCAGCCATGACCTTGGAACATTTAAGGTTGAGTATATTTAATTATTCCATTTATTTTCAGCTTACTCCTGGTCTTGTGTCCAGCAGGTCTCAGAGATGAATTCATGCAAGTGAATTTTCTTAGCATGTCTGTGATTATTTTTCACTTCACCTCAGTTGCAAAAGTAGCTGCAACTTTGAGCGGCAGAACAGCACAGAAGTGTCCCGCACTTCTGAACAGCAAGAGTTGTATGGTCCATCATGGGAAAGAAAGTTAGCTTTTTCCTTCTGTGTTGGTTTTTCTCCCCTTTTCCCTCTTCCTTTCTCTCCTTTTCTTTCTTAATCTTTACTTCACCAACTGTCTTTTTCAATTTAATCATTTTTCTTCATTTTCATTTTCAACTGTTTACATGGGTTGACAGTGATAGGACAAGGAGGAATGGTTATAAACTGAGACAACGGAGGTTTAGATTAGATATTAGGAGGAAGTTTTTCACACAGAGAGTGGTAATGCTCTGGAACAGGTTGCCCAAGGAGGTTGTGGATGCCCCATCCCTGGAGGCATTCAAGGCCAGGCTGGATGTGGCTCTGGGCAGCCTGATCACAGCCTGGCAGTGGTTGGTGACCCTGCCCGTGGCAGGGGGGTTGAAACCAGATGATCGTTGTGGCCCTTTTCAACCCAGGTCTTTCTGTGATTCTGTGATATGATTCTACGATTCTTCTTCGGGGATGTCTTCCAGGACTTTTTCTTCTTTTTTTGTCACTGTAGTGACTCAAGTAAGAAAAGAATGTTGCCTGTGGATTAGATAGCACACTTTTATCATGAAGTTTTTCTAGAAAGAAAGGAAGATTCAAAGTGAAATTGCTTAGTTTAGTACAGATTAGGGCCTTCTGGTACTTCACATGTATATAGATGAATTATTAACCTTGGGAGAGACCTAACAGTGTGTGTTCATACTACTTTTCAGAGTGTCTGAGTTTTTTCCTAGTATACATTGCCCACCAGGGAACCGTTACAATGATAATAATGAAGAGCTCACTAATTTCTATGACTTCTTGCTTTACTCTCACAACCTCTCCAGAATACATACCGCACAAACTATCCTTAGAAACCATAGCAAAGATTCACTACGGAGGCTATGACTCTCTTGCACTGCAAAATGTGACTACTTCGTTATACAGTGTCAATCCTTTATTATTATTGCTTTGCTAATGTTCATTTAAATTTAAAATAAAAGCTTCAGCACCTTTCAGGTGGCATTTGTGTGCTTTAAACTTCACATAGAATGAATTTAAACATGAATTTAAACATAGGCTTTTATGGGTTTTGCATGTTTGTTTTAATAAATCAATTTCTTTGTGTGGGGAAGAGGGTTTTCCAAATTCTTCAAAAGTGAGTGCCTATGGGCTGGAAATAATGATGTTTCTAAGGGACAGTGCATAGGTAAATGAATAACAAAGTTATGCAGTCTGCAATGTGGGATCTATTTCCAAAAACAACTTCGCAAAAGAAACATATAGTTTTAATGCAGAAATACTTATTTAGTATTTCAAGTGTGTTTTATTCATTTAAATAAAGCAATTTCTTTCACTTAAAATAAACTGTGAGCTTTATTTCAAAAATTATATAACTTTTGTTATCTTTTTTATTACTCATCATATTACTATCCTATCCTATCCTATCCTATCCTATCCTATCCTATCCTATCCT
>NW_024884364.1:14063491-14128042 GCF_019232065.1 Centrocercus urophasianus | reverse complement strand
CTATCCTATCCTATCCTATCCTATCCTATCCTATCCTATCCTATCCTATCCTATCCTATTCTCTAAAATAAAGTAATTCAGGAGCTACATACTGACCTTTATAGATTTTTTAAGCAATAAAGTCCTAGAAACAGAGGGGTTTAAACAGTTAGAAGAGTTGAACCAACTTTTTTGCAGCCATAGCTTCTTTGCATACAGTCTCGTTTTACCGGTAGCTTTTTTGTTTGTGTGTCAGTTTGTTCAAGTGTTCATTGTTAACATAAAATTGAGAAATGTATGAGGAACTGAGAAAATGAGAAGATTCTTTCACTCTGACATAGTACGACTGTAGATGAGTGGGAAGTCATTCAGGAGAAGTCCCGTCATTCAGGATGATTTGAAGCCCAGAAAGATAACTCACTAACTGATAGTAAAACTTCCCCTTAAGTAAGCAAGTTCCTCTCTTCCCCTCTCTCCCCAGATACGATGGTCATAGGAAAGTCCGACTCTTGTTAAATTGTAAGCTTGAATGGCAAAATTAAAATTCTATTTTAGGCTTTCCTGGTTAAAATCAAGGTTTTGGATAAAGATTGATGAAAACCACAAGTAGAAAGGAATAATCTACTAAATAAAGGCTGGTTAACATTTGATAATATATGTACAGTTCTTCCAAATAAATATACACATAAACTTCTACAACTTCTATATTTCTATACTTCTATAAACTTCTACATATAACTATAGACAGTCACTTCTTTAGCAAAATATTTCTTTTTCTATGTATTTGCTGTTCTTCTGAACTGTTACATTTTGTTTCAAGTCAGTTTAAGGTTAAGATTTGCATCAAGAACATTTCTATTTCTGACAGCAATGTAGGTGAAACCAAATTGCGGCTTGCTAGTCATTCAGGAAAAAAAATATAGATCTCCATAATAGGCTTGTGTGCATGAGACAGTATTTTCAAGGAAAAAAAAGTGAAGGCAGCACAAATCCTCCAAGGTGACTCTATCTCCACATGGATGGCACACTGTTATTTCCCCCATGGCGGGATGGGCGGGCGTGCAGCGGGAGGCAGGCCTGGTGTTGAAGGGGATTTCTGGCAGGGTCCTGGCAGCTGTTCAGCTGAGAAAGCTGCTGGGAGATAGGTTATCGAAGCACAATGCAGTCATGGAGAGCAGTACTGTAAGCTCTGATACCCTGTCCACTGTGTCCTTTTAAGAAGAAACGTTATCTCAAGGGAAAAAAGGGAATGTAACGGTATCTCGCCTGGCAGATAATGGTATACAGATGAAGACACTTTTATAAGGTATATTCAGGAGGATAAAGAAGAGATTTTACTGGAGACTAAACACAGAGCTGTCAATCCCCGTTAGCCAGCATATCAGGATGTGTTTATATCTACACAGGGGAAAGCTTCAGCCAGTGATTGAATCTAAAAATCCTTGAACGATTTAAGCTATCAAGGCTGGTTTGATCACCTCCCACCCTCATCCCTGTGCTCCCTAAGCACTGTGAGCTGTCTGTGGGCAGACAACCATGTTATGCACCTTGGCAACACTGCATCACTTATAGGGTCTCCACTTCCGCTGCACCCAGCACGTGTCACTACAGATGCTCAGCTCTTGCTGTGCAGAGAGCATTGGCTCTCTTGTTCCACACTGGGAGACTTACTTTCTCCCCTCAGCTAACAAGTGTCAGTGGGAGTCTGATTTTGCAGACAGAGCTGCCCTATCAAGACCTACAGAGAAACAACCATAGCAGTAAATCAAGAAGGAAAAGTCCCAGTCAGTAGATTTCTTTTAGAAGACTGAAAGAAATTGCACTTTTTAAATTTCCTCTTCTGGCATTGTGTCTAAAATAAACTTTCATTAAACCTCACTCTGTCTGCAGTCCAGCTACCATGGCTTTTAAAAGTGCCTCAAGAACAGCGCAGCAGCACTACGCAGGGAAGTAGTATCACATCTCATCATGTAATGGCAGCAGACTAAAACAAAATTTAAAATGGTTAGTACTTCCAAAGCCCTCAGGTTATCAAAAAATACCTCCAATATTGGATGCAATGCTGACATTTTTCAGTCAAAACCAAGGTAGTTGACATTAACATGATCCAACACCAGGCAGTGTGGTGCAGCATCAGAGCTGCAGTTTCAGTGCCCTGTGTACAAAATGCTCCCAAGAGAGCTGACAGCTCCATCCAAACTTCACTTCCCACAAGCTGCAGAAGTGTGTCAGGGCACTGTGCTAGCCTTGGCAGATTCATGAGGACACAACTTGCAACTCACTACCCAGCATGAACGAGATTTGGGGAAATAAACATTTATTCCTTCAACTCATCCTTCCAGTACCTGAAGGGAACTTACAAACAGAAAAGAGAATGACTTTTTACACATTCTAATAGTTACAGGACAAGAGGGAATGTCTTTAAAGTAAGAGAATGGAGATTTAGGCTAGAAGTTAGGATTACATTCTTTACTCAGAAGGCGATGCGGCCCTGGCACAAGCTGCTCACAGAAGATGTGGGTTCCCCCCTCCCTGGAGGTCTCTGAGGCTGGGCTGGATGGGCTCTGGGCAGCCTGAGCTGGTGGGGGGCAGCCCTGCCCACTGCAGGGAGTTGGAGCTGGATGATGTTTAAGGTCCCTTTCAACTTACACCATTCCATGACAATAATTCTATGAACTCCATTGAGGGCTAAATTCCAGCCCCACAGTAATAAAGGTGTTCTTAATCATTTAAAATGTACTAAAAACTCCAGTGTAATATAAGAATACTCAAATACTAAGAAAATTTATAGCAGAATCCCTGCAGAGCAGTAAGGAATTTGGTCAATTTGCCTTGCAAGTTTCTTTTTTTTGCCAGAAGTTTCTTCCATGCTGCTGTATGTGGAAGACATGCTTCATATAACACCAAAGCAATCTGAGGCCTTTACCCTATCCAGGCATCAGTAAACAAAGGAACCTCAAAACCTTCAGAAACTTTGGAGAATAATTTCTGTCTTAATCACTATCTGGGCTGTAGTTCTGAGCCAGGGAAGGCTTAACTCTTTCCAGTCTTCCTTTACTCTAGCTTTGAATCCTAGATTTAATCTCTGAAAGTCTGGAACAAAATTTACAGGAACAGTGTTTAATGAGGACAATTCATCATTTGTTTGCCAACCTCAGCTGTAATGCTACTGAAATCTACCTAGTAATAATGGATTTTTGAGATAATCAATAGCTTGCATACATGTGTTTCAGATTTCAAGAGTAGGGCATCTGAGAAAGGAGAGTCGAAAAAAATGATCTGGCACAAATCAGCAGACAAAGAGAATTTTAAAATGTTATGAAGTAATAACAATACAATTATAGCACAAATTTAACAGCAGACAAATTATCATTTATCAAACTGAATATTCCTCAGAAATAATCATTGTGGGATAAACTGTCCTTTAGAAGATTACAGGACTGATACTGTAGCATGCAATCGCAATTCAATGCTGCATCCTGGAGAATAAAGACTTCCATTTACAGGAGAAACAGCTAGCTTCTCCAACACATAACTGTTTCAAAAGCCTGCAACGTGCACCAGCCTTCAGGCACTGTCTGTCAGGTTTCCTCCTGTAGTGCAAGGAAATCACCACCTGATCTGAAGCATAAACTAACCAAAGAAACTCATGGGAAATTCAATGAAGCTAGGAGAATAAATTAAGATGTTGGTAGCCTCTATCTGCTCCATGCAAAGCAAGCCCAGCCTTGGGAGCCCTTTATCTGTACTTCTGAGGAAAACAGAGCTGAGAACAAGCTCTAGTACTGCTCCAGATGATCATCTGCATTGGTAAGCTGGTGCTGTGTTCCTCAGCTGAGATTTGTCTAATTTCTGAGATATGAGCATTGAGCAGCTCAAGACTTTAAGAGGAAAAATCATATAGAAAAACATATAAAACTATAAGGTAAAAGAAATAGATCCCCAGAAGATGGGGGATTCAACAATACAAGAGGATCTGCTCATTCTAAGAAGCAGAGGAGACTGACCTGTCATCACTTGATTGATGGCTGCCTGGTTGGTAAAGCCCCATCAGGCATTTCATTAGAGCGATGAGCACATTAATGTTTAGCCTAGCAGTTCATTAGTCAGGGCTACTGTGTGCATTCATAAACAAACAAACAAAAAGCTTTATATTCATAATTTGTGCATACCCTCCCCACAGAAATTGATTGTAAAAGTTGCCCAAATACTTGTGGCCCAGAGAGGGAAGTTAGTTGCCTACACACACACATGCATGCACACACCGTCTATGAGTTTCACACTATGTAAACATCACTTTGGACTGAAAAGAAAAGAATGCACACATATATGTACAAATACTGTGTCAGGGACATAACACACTGCATGGAGCCAGAGGAGCCAAGAGGTCTGCAGTTATTTGACACAATTGATCTAGTCACAGGAAAATAGTCCTTGGACCTCTTTTATTTGTCAGAGTAGTGAAGTTATACTGACCATCTGATGCTTGCCTGGAAGTATATATGAAACCAGCTAATAATTTAACTTCCATTCCTAAAGTAAGGTTGAATGAGCACTGAGAATGAATTTTCTCAGGTCTACTGAAAGTTCAGTTTGATTGAGCTTGTGACCACAGGAAAGAGTAAAAGAAGTTCTGTAAGTAAGTATATTTTCAAATACACAACCAAAAGTTTCAGAATTAAAAAAAAAAAAAAGAAAAAAGCCTTATAGGCAATAAACAATAAGAAACAATTCAAGGCCCTCTTAAAGTCCTTCTCTCAGTCAATAACATCTCTGCCTTCACCAACACTCTGCTTTTACCTTCATTAATTAAAGATGCAGGTTACATAAGGACCTTTTTTCCAAGAGTCATTACCTATGAAAGTGTAGAGAGATCTTCTGAAATCAGTTACAGATTTACTGTAAATTTACTTTACTACTGATTACTTACACATTGAAAAATCCTCATACATTCCAGTAAATATTAAAAGAAAACTGAACTCTAAACCTGCTAAGTCTCTGGCCCATGTTTATATAGCTCTAGAATCTGGAAAAAAAAAAATCCTTATGTGTTTTTGTGGTTCTATTTGTTGTGTGTGTGAGCACAAACAAATATGCATTTGTGAAGAGCTTCAGGCACAGCAGCTCTGAGTCTTACCACAAAATAGTACAAAGAACATTAATATAAGAGATTAACATCAAATCATTCTTGAGTAGAAGTAGGATCTGGTAACATATATTATGATAATACAAGACCTGCGGATGTGGTTACATTTGCAGTAGAGGTTTAAGAATAAGATCACAAAAGAAAGAAAGTAATTCTCATAAATGTAATTAATTAATATTTGATTAATAACTGTGTGTCCATGCTGCTCTAATATTGAACTCTGGTTTGATAGTATGCAATCATCAAAGGCTTGTCTTCTAAAAGATTGGCTGTGAGTATGATTAAATGGCTGTCCTGGTCAGAGCACCTGCACAATCTGCCAAAAGAAGAAGGTGGAGCTTATCACATGGAGCACTAAATGAATATAAAGAGTTTGATATCAAGAACTCTAAAGTTCGGCATACCAAAATGACAGTTTGGAAGTCTGTGGTAAAGTTACATTGTACTGTGATAATCTTATTTGGCCTTCCATGCTTGTCATTACAAGCAGTCTCAATTTCAAGCACCAGGTAGTCATGAACTGCCAATCTATGGCCAGATGGTGTAAACTACTACTTCAAATTACTTTAGGAAACTCAGGATCTGGCCTTTTTGTTTTGCAAATGTTTATTTAAGTGAATAAACATGTTTATTCAAGTATATTGAATTTTTATGCAATCAGACTGTAAACAGAGGTAGAAACCAAGCCACTTTTGCTTTGTTTTTTTTTATTATTATTTTATTTTTTTATTTTTTTTTTGTTTTGTCTTTGTTTTTTTTGTTTTGTTTTGTTTTTAATCCTGGAAAGGTATAGCTATTAGTAAAGATAACATTAGACTTTAAAAAACAGAAATTCAATTACAACTAAATACCTTCCCGATTTCTATGCACCATTTTTACTTCTTTTTTGAAAGGCTCCTTAAGGAAAAAAAAAAAAAACCAAACACAAAACCAAACCAAACAGCCAACCTCCAAAATTTACAATGCTAGACAGTGCAGAAGGAAAACTGCAGCCTTTTCAGCATGTGTATATATTAGCAGGTAGAAAAGGAAATTAGTATATTTTTCATATAGAATCTATAAATCATGGGACGTGACAGAATTGTATTAATAGGATTCATTAACTGTAAATTATAGGTAGATAATTTTTGACAATTGTGCTTATTTGATAACGTTCAGGCAAGAAGGTTAGGCATGTAGAAGGTGGCAGAGAATGCTGAGTGAAGACTTCTGGAAGACAAATAGAATGTGGAGGGTAGTAAACGCACACATACACACACACACACTGTGGACCTAATGCTGCTTTCATGCTTTTTCAATTCCTTTGAAGTTAGATCCATGACATTTACAGACATGAACAAAATAGAATTTCCTTTACTTTTTTGATAGGCATGCTTTCTACACAATTACCAAGACATCTTTCCTTCTGACACAGAAAAAAAAATCTCCTTTTATATAGTCCAAGAAAGCAGCATAAAAATCAACCAAATCCCTAACTAAACAAACAAACCCCTCAAATCGCTATTGACCGTTTCCTTGGTAAAACAATATGATTCCACTTCTACCTTCCTTCAGTTTTCTTTATCACATAATTCAAAATAGAGATGGACCTGAGTTAAAAATCCAGAACATTAGATTCAAGTTCAAGAAGTAATACAGTGCTGTGATAGAAGAACAATCAGTTTTTCAAAATGCTGGTGTGCATTTTATTGAGAGAAATCTATCAGCTTATATGATGTCAGTCTGTAAGCCTCCATGAAAGATATTTAGATCAACCAGCTTGGCTAGGACTAAACAGTGAGGCCCAGTGCCACTGAAGCATGGGTATTTTCATTCCAAAATAACAGTGTAAAAAAAGTACCATCTCAAATTAACAAAATGTTCAAGAAGAGAAAGGGAAAAAAAGTAACACAATTCTAATTTCAGATTAGATCTTTGCAAAACAAACAGAACAAATCGAAGAACTTAATTTTTAACACAATTCTTATGACTTGAAACACAAACAAAGATTTTTGCTGTTCTATGCTTTTGAAAGAAACTACGTTTCTTGTCTGCTATGTCTTGTTGAGATCAAGAGCATCCCTTTCAACCCTGTGAATATGAGAAGAGAATCTAGTATCGACTACTAGCTGACGCTCTGCATTTCTGGTTTCATACTGATCTGAATTTGAAAAGTTACAGAAGGAAAAGCTGTAGTTGTGTTTAAATGAGCCCTTATTTAACTGATTGTGCTCCTGCAGTTATCTCACTCTCCCAGAAAATTCATCAACTCTGGACAGCATTGTCACTTAACATCTCTTCTGGAACATGCACACATACGAAAATAACAGTTTTGCAACACACTCTCATTATATGCCCACTGACTGACAATTTGCTTACAATCTGCTCTTCCCATCTGAATCTTGTTAAGTTCAAACTTTTTTGGTCAGTGAAAGATGTTTTTACTTTCCTGAATCCAACATAGAATGAATATTTATCAACAGGCTATTCTTAAAAACCACAAGAGCCACTTTGAAGGTTAAATAGAACACATACATACAGTGAGTGGCTTTTCCCACTGCACTGCTCTCAGACCAACAAATAATATAGCACAAGCTGGATAAAATTCTTCATTTCAGTTAACATGCTCCTCTTCCCATTAGATGCTGTTCTCTCAAACCAAAATTTGCCTTGTTGATTTTTCTGTTTGATTAAACACATCCCAACACAAAAGCCAGCCATGATGCAGTTAAGGTTTTTTATTCCTCCCAAAGAATTCTTATCAGCTGGATATGCTGGACATGCTGGAGTTAAAGACTGATTAAGCAAAAATCTTAATACATTTTGAGTCAGTCTCCATAAGGATTCCATTTCCTTTAAGTTTCAGAAAAGTTGACCAGAAAAAAAAAAAAAAAAAAAAAAAAAAAACAAATTTTTCAAAAAATAAATCTCTGAAATGAGGTAGGATTAAAGGCCACCTGATTTTCAGTTAAATTCTCCTGCTTCTCCTGTAGTTCACATTTCTGATTGCACTGCTGCAAATCTGCTTGCTCATACTGCTGCTTGCTAGGCTGGAGTGACTATTAAATTCTGTAATTAGTGGAATGTAATTATTTCCTGTAATGGGCTGTAAATTCACATTATACCATAAATCATTCTCATGTACATTTAAGGATTCATTACTCTTCTTTGCAACTGACTAGCATATTTACTAAGCACAGAAATGTTCAGCTGGAGAACTCGCAGTGTTCCGTGAGAGCATTAGTTGTTCTCAGTTGCAGTCTGGTGGAAGGAAGTGACTAGTGACAGTATAAGTGTGTTTCTACCACTGTGGTCAGAAATGAGACTTGAGAACCTGATTCAGCAATGTACTAAAGAAAAAGATTTGCGTATCAGTTCCATTGGGATCATTTATTGTCATCATTAAAACTCTTAAATGCTTTCTCAACTCATCTGAAATATGAGTCAGGGAGGGAGAGCTGCTGTTACAGCTATGGAAGATAGGCCAGTGAGGACAGCAGTGCTCTCCACGCTGACAGAACACTGAAACCCATGAGTCTGCTAACCCCGCAGCAGGACTATAGGCACAGGGAGACCTTCACAGATCCCCTCGCTCAATACAAGCATGCCTGGCAGCAATATGGTCACACATCAGCAGAGACACCTGGGCTTGTGTTCAGGCAAACCCTCATTATGGTTCCTTTGCTATACCTACAGTTCACCTCCTGGGAATTCAGGGGACAAACGCATGTGTGCCAGCCCTCCTACAATGTTACGCTTCAGGAGGGAAATATAGAAATATACCAGAAAGGCTAGTGGTTGTACAGAGAAAAACTGTTGCACTCAGGGCATGGTGACAGAGGGATTTCATGCGAGTAAATGGTTTCCACTCAGGACCACAGGAAAGATAAAAAGCAGCTATGCTAAGAAGTAAATTTTTTGTACTATTACACTGAGACTACATTACACTGAGACTCTACGTTAATGTGGTCTTAAGGCTTGATATTCCTTTGTGACGTCCTGTATGTAACCTCTTAGTTCATAAGTGGAAGCAGAAGTTCAACGTATCTTGCAGCACTGCTCTCAAGAAACAACCATGCAGGAAAAGGAAATTGGTCCAGCAGAAAAAAAAAATAATCATAAGGATCCAGCACAAAATTTGTATCCCACACTATCAGGCATTTCAAACTCTTTCATATACATTCATGTACAATTCTTATGGCATGTGCATGCCTCTTGTGCCATCCCAAAATACATTCATGAAGGGTAAATCAGACCTGATTGAGATTCTTGACACCTTAACAGAATAGATTCAAGTATAGTATGGAGAGACCTGCCATGCAAACATCATAAAATGCTGTCTAGCACCTTCCCTGTACTGCAATGACACCTGCTTCTGTTGAAGCCTTTTTCCTCCCCTAAATTAGACCTTAACCTCCCCCTCCCCTTTTTATTGTTATCAGTGATCAAAGTAAAATCTTGGGCAATAATAAAACAGAATCAGTTGATGTCCTGGTGCCTCTTCTCAGACTGTTCTCTGCTCTGGGCAGGCTGGCTGCTGGACCCATGCAGAGGCCGAAAGTCAGAATCTGATTGCCTTGTTGCCCATTGGCAAGCCATGTGCTCTCTGTCATTAAAGCCTCCTTTAATGTGGTCCTGATTCAGCATTTCTGGCACAGACAGAAGGTCTCCCTGTGGTATTTATGTGACATGTGACATACGTGACCCTAATTAAAAAATATATATAGGATTAATCTAAAACTGGAAAAGGAAATCGCCATCTGCACCCAAATTGTTTGTGGTTAATATTGTCCAGATGTCTGGAATATGCAGGATCAAAAATATCCTAGCACTCTTTAAGAACAAAACAGATAATCCAACAGATAGTAGCAATGAACTAAATGCAAATAAAGAAATAAGCTCAACAGATTTGCTGAAGAAGCAACCGCAGTACAGACCTGAAGCAATAGCTTGTGGCCAGCAAAGATCAGCTATCTGCTTGTCTAACTCCAGTCCTTTGCATGTGATTAACAAAGGTGAAGGGAAACATCTCCAGGGACCTGTTTTGGTGAAAAACAGATAGGTGCTTTAAGACATAATCTTTGTTTATGCTGTAACTAATTCTCAATTTCTACTTTTGTCCAAGAATTTACCCTGTCCCCACTGGGCACTGTCAGATCTGATCAGCCTCGTTCTCTTACCTTGCAGAAAATCCTGTCCAAATGTGCACAACATCTTTGCTACTCTGAGGATTATCTGGTGCAACTGAAAAGCCCAGCATGGTTCTTTTTCAACTAAACACATGGTAAATATGTCTGTGCTAGACCTAGGTACACCTCAACTGAACTGCCACTGACTGAAATGTTTTTCTAATGAGAAGAAAGGGAAAAAATGCACGTTTTGCTGCATTTTAGAGAAGAGCATAATGATGTGTTGAAAACTTTAGAAAAAACCAGTCACTGAAAGAGAATTTTTCTGTTTTTTTGTTTGTTTGTTTGTTTGTTTTTAAGTTTTGAATTTTAGCAGTAGTTTGACAATGGTGCATGGATGCATGGTTACTGAATACTGAACCAGAGAGCTTCTTGCTCTTCAAGTACAGACCTTTGGGGCACAGTGATCATAAGGGGTATATATTAGAAGCCATGTGCGCAGTAGTACTCTGTCACGGCTCTTCAAGAATGACTTCAGCATGATTTTAAGGGCAAACCACAGTTAAGAGTTTCCCTGTCTGGTTTGGGTCTGTTTTTGCACTCTACTTCCTCTTCCAGCTACTGTTGTCACTGAGTTAACAGGTTCCAATTCAGTCCTTTTCAAAGGCACAAGAAAGAAGCTTCAGCAAGAAGCCTATGATTTTCACAGTCTATTTTTGACAAGTAGGAGAGAAGCCTGCTCACTGTCTGCATGTGAAGGAGAAATCTGCAACAGTGCTGGAAATCTGTAAATACCTTCTCATTTTTTAACGTGCTGGTATACAGCTAGGAACAAAGATCTCAAATACAACAAAAGTGAAAACTGCTGTTCAAAAACTGAATGGATAGTAATTTCCAAATAAATCTGTATCATTTTCTCTGACTGCTTTATAGCTGAATAAAATACCATTAAAATATACAGAACTTCTGAAATAATTATGTTCAGTAAGAGGGTCAATAATAGCTGCTATAACAAATTATTTTCTCTTAATTCTATACCTGCTTACTAAGCAAAGTTTTCTCAAGGACTTTTGTTTCTACAAAATCCTTTCTAACAGAGTTTAAAGTTATAAAATATTGATGACGATCTCAGATTTTTAGATGAACGGACCAGTATTTTTGTCCTGTTCTTCATTCTGTTTGTCTGGCCTTGCTTTTCCAGATTATTATGCAATTTATTATCAAAGTAATAAGCCTAATAGTAAAGCCCATCCAAATAAGAAATCAAAAAGAAATCACAGAATAAATTTTCTTAGGATAAAACAGAGGTTAACACGGAGGAACATACTCTTGAAAGAAAGGTTCTGACTTTAAAAATGTAATGATGCCTCTCCAGCATAGAGATTTGTTGTTTGGTGGGTTTTCGTTTTGGTTTGGTTTTTTTTGTTTTCTTTTTTTGGTGTTTGTTTTCTTTTGTGTGTTGCTTTTTTAATGCAGCATTTATATAAAGCTGTACAAAACAGCTTTATATAAATGCTGCATTACAGTATTTACAGCAGTGATTTTTGCTATTTGTAATATTTAAGCAACTCATTTTCTTACTTATGTAGGAAAAGTTTTTAGGTTGACCAAATTTTTGCTCTTTTCAAAGAAAACATTTTTGTATCAAACATATAAAAGAAATTTTGTCATGGAGTTTATGGTGAATTTTTTCTCATATGCTGGGTATTTTGCAGCCAAGAAAAATTGGCAAATGGTGCTCTCTGCAAGCACATGACTTATAAAAGCGTCTCTACATTTCCTCTCATTTAGGAACTCCTTCTAAGTTTAAACCCAGCACAGCCATTATGATGGAGACCTGTATTTGCACACACAGACTTTAGAGCTATTCATTAGCTTCATTAGCTGTCATTAGTTGGCGGAGTGGACTGTCAGTCTATAGGCTATGTATTTCACAACAAATGAAAGCTTTATGTAGCAAAAGATGACAAATTACTACAGCTTTATTTCAAATTCACAGTTAGTACAAGGCAAAATGATAAGGTTCAACAGCAAGTCATAAATCAAACTTAGGAAATGAAAGTAAAGAATTCATACGCAAATGGAATCTCTGGCAGCAAAGCCATTTATCATTTCACACTGATAAAATAAATAAGAATAGATCAGAAATAAATTGCTGAGATAAGCAAATAGCTAAGAATGCTGGAAGTGGGAGTACAGTCCGTAGCTCAATACAACTCAATTCCAAAACAATCTCCTCTGTACTGAATACAGGAGGATACTTAGCAAAATGGTGTCCTAACGCAGTAGAATGTCTTCAAAAATCACACAAAGCTGCTAAAGAAAGCGAAAATTATCAAATGTCAATATTTATATTTGGCTATATTGTAACTAAGGCTCTGACAAGCAGTATTAGTAGTCTTTGATTAGTCAATACAATGGCAGGAACTTTCTCAACATCAGTGTGCTTTAAAAACATTTATGAAAACAGATCAGGATAGTAGGAAAGTAATTCTGACTTGCTCCTGCAGGTCTGTCTTGAAATCAGATGTGTTTCTGATTTACTGCCAATGTCTAAGGAGAGAATTTCATTAGCTTAATTGACATAACAGGTAGCCTGTCAAAATAAAATATGTCTTTATGAAGACATAACCATGTGGATAGATGATGGTAAAGCAGTGAACGTGGTCAGTCTCGATTTTAGTAAAGCATTTGACACCAGCTCCCACAGTATCCTTGCAGCTAAACTGAGGAAGTGTGGTCTGGACAATCAAGTAGTGAGGTGGATTGTGAACTGGCTGAAGGAAACTGTGATCAGTGGGAAGGAGTCTAGTTGGAGGCCTTGTCTAGTGGAATCCCTCAGGGATCGGTACTGGGACCATACTATTCAATCTATTCATCAACAACTTGGATGAGGGAATAGAGTGCACTGTCAGCAAGTTTGCTGATGACACAAAACTGGGAAGAGTGGCTGATTTTTTCCTAATGCAACTTTGATTAAATATTTTCAGTTTCATTAAACTGAAAGATGCACAAAGGAAAATATGAGCCAAATGGGTCACTCGCAAGAACAACTTCACCACCTTATGCTGTTTACTTCAGCTGAGCTACTCCAGCTCCTAAGATTCTTATCAGCGCATTGCAGTTCATTTTTTGAAGAGTTACCTATTGGCAGCATCTAACTAATCTACGCTAGAATAAAATAAGAGGTTTCCTCACTAGTTGTGTTTCCCTTAGGGTCAAGAGAACATTTTGGCTGCTTTGAAATGTTGTCAAGAAGGAGTTAGTGACAAGAAAAAGTAACTCAAAAGAAAAAACGGTGCCTGATGTAACCCAAGTTAATAAGTTACACGTCCTCTCCAAAAAAACATTGATATGCTGACCTATCTATAGAGTGGTTGAGATCTTTATTCATACTCACATGGACTGACTTCCTTTTAAAACAACTTTTTACATGTGTGGAGTTCTGGGTAAGGTGGCAAGAATGTCTGGCCAGATAAATAAATCCTACAACCAAGCCAATGTCCTAGAGAAAAGAAAAAAAAAAAAAAAATTGGTAATGTGGATGATTCTAAACAGTAAAGAATTGCAAATTTGGCACTAAAATTCCTTTACCTAGCAAATTAAAAAATAATAATAATAATAATAAAAAAAAGGAAAACAAAACTAAACTAAACTAAACACTGAAATAAAGTATTAATGACTGTTCAAATGAGTTTCAGCATTACTTTTTCAGTGCTTTGTAAATAAATTACATTTCCGATGGGACTATTCATATTTGCATACCCTTAATCTTCAGTATAAATTGGAGGAGTCAGTAAGAGAAGGAGAAGTGTAAACACTATGTGCCATTTTCTAATAAGAAAACCCGTTTTAATAATAATTGAGCCTAGTCTGGAGATCAATTTGATCTAGTCAGAATTTGATGGGTGCTGGGGTAGGCTTCATTTATTTCACTTTATGAAGTGAAGGAAAGAGAAAAACCGGGATGAAATTTATAACTTGAATAATGTAAAATGCCTTTTTGATAAGTTATGCTGCCAAAGTTTTTTCAAGAATGGAGGAAAAATAAAAGGATGTTAACTGAAAAGAAGAAGAAAAAAAAAGACACAGATGTTAAAAGGTTAAGATTAAGCAATCTCAAACAGTCATGAACGTTCAGACCCAGATCACCATCATCTTGATTTTCCCTGCTCTGCTTGTTAGTTTGGCTGTAAGTCCTTTGTGGCTTTATTCATTGCTTCCTCACATGCGCTTTGATTTTTATTCTACTGTGTGATATATGCTCCAGTTAAAAAAAGGACTCCAAATAAAGCATCGTAAGACTGGAGCACATTTATAGATGGATGTGAAGGATCACACATTTCTAGTGTGGCTTTTCTAAAGAAAAGAGGAAAAATGCTTAAATAATAAAAACAGATAAATTACATAGCCTTTCTGAAATGATTTTGAACAAGAAGAAATCAACCATTCTGACCAAGATGGAGAAAATGTAATGCATCACCACAGAGCCACTGGTGACAAGTCATTGATTTCAATAGCATAGCAATGATCAATTGAAAAAGTGCCTGAAACTCTTGAAGTTTTGAAAATGAACCACGAAACTGAACCTTACCAAAACTGTCCATCCTTGTTAATGCATGGCTGTTTTATTATCGGTCTCAGTCAAGAAGCATTCACTCTTATATCATTGGTCCCTTTATAATCAACAGCAAGTGCAGCACTTCACAAACATGGCTGCTTCCGTTACAGCTGTTCACTGTATTGTGAAAGAGCCACATTTCTTCCAGACATGTTTATTTAATATTTTTTGGCATCTTCAAATTCTGCTGGAGTTATCCAGCATTTAATTTACCTGCTAGTATTGATTAGCTTCCTGTTTAACAGAAGGTAATTGTTCAGGTATATCTTCAACAGTCAGTAGCAATCAATCAAATGAGCTTTTTATTTAGCACTATGGTCCTTTCTGAATTTGGTGCTTTTCTTAAACTATGAGGAATCAGATGTATCAGTTTTTGGATGGGCTCAGCATCCCAGAGAAAGGACAGATTTTCAGAAGAGTATAATTCCTATCCCAATTATAAAATAAGCGGCCTCTGAAGTTGAGTTCATAATTGCGTCAAAATTTTCGCAAACATAACATTTTGGGCACTGTACATTTGAAATCACAGCTACAGAAATGTGGTTTTTTTTTTGTTTCTGTTACAGAGTGCAGGAATAAGAGTGTGTTTATTTAACTGTGCATGGTCCAAACGAAGACAGCTGCATTTGAATAGATCATACCTTTTTTATTTATGTAGATAATATCTACATATAAAACCTTTAATGGGGCTGCAATCAGCATTTATAATGTATGATTGACTCACTTCATTTATAGCAAAAGATAGGCATACAGCTCAGAGACAAGCAGAGAGAGAGTAGGAGACTAAGTGTGATTGAAAACCTACTGAAAATCTATCCCGTAGGGTCAAAAATGTTGGGGGTAATACTGAGCTGACGACTCCTTATTGCTTGGCGACAGCTGGTGCCTTTCTAACACCCGTGAGCAATAAAAAGCCCTTTGGATGGAGGAATGTTTACACAGGAGTTATACTGCTATTTTTTTGCTCAATTTCTGTTCACCTGTTTCTGAAATATAGTATTTGCTCAGACTGAAAACTACATCATAATATGTATTTTGTGTATTTACAAGTTTATATGTTACAAAATGCTACTAAGTGCAGCAACATGGTCTTTTTTGGAAGAGTCTATGGGTTCCATGCTGGCAAACCACTTAAATACACATGCCTTTTTGTTCTGCTTGCTGTTTGCTCTTTTAGTGCTCTTGAGAACAAACTGAATGCCATAAGATTCTTTAGGTAATAGGTAGGTGACTGTCAGCTCTTAAAATCTCTGACTTATAAAACATAAAAATAGAATGGCCTTTTTGCTGACAGCTAGTTCAGATGAGTGAGATAAATCTCATATTTGGTGTTTTTAATGCTTATAATGTGCTGCTTACTGGCAAAAAACACTCCTCATCCGCCCTTCCCCACACAAGCTCACTCTGAAAGGTGATAGGTACCTAGAGACAGCACTCAGCATAGATCTACACTCCTGGGGAAAAACAGAGATTGATTTTTTTATCTGTACTACAGTTTCAGCATTTACACTACTTTGTTAGTACTGCAATCCTATATTTGTACAGGATGTTTATGGTTATTATATTGGACATTTCTCATCTATATTTGCAGAACATGCTGATGGCTTTTTTTTTTTTTTGGTTGTTCCTTTGAGACAGAGGGAGTCAGCTGCTATTTTTTCCATCCTAGGGAATGGCAACGATGTTATTTTAAGTAAGAGCTCATAATCAAAAGATTCATTTCCCCGCTACCCACAATACATTTCTGCTTGCAGCAGAATGACTTGCTGTCTTTGAAAGACCTCACATTTCTAGCAAAAAATTCTCTCTCTCCTTGAGTGATACCTCTTGTCAAAAGCTATATACATGTTGAGTCAAGGACTTTAAGGTAGCATTGTTCCCAACTTTGACAGGTCAGCTCTAACTCCTCAGTAGTCTGCAAACATTTTTCGGTTGTGTTTAGTCTTCTAGATGACCCTTAAAGATAGGAGAATGCTTTGTAGCTACATAATGAAATGTTACTACTAAAATCTGAGTCAGCAAATGTATGAAGCATAGAAGAACTAAACTGCTGTGCTTTTGTATGACTTCATCTTCAAAGATAGAACCAATTGGTCATACTACACAGCAGAGCATAACTCAGGCTATCCCACTGAACTGGCTCTCAGATTCACTGGAACTACAAGAAAGCTTCCTTTTTTCTTTCCACAGAAGGAGGCCTACAAGCAGCTTGTACAAACACCTGCAATTTACCGCAAACACAAATCTCAGTGCATCAGAACCTGGTTGGGTTTTGGGGAAAAGGGGCAACGACTTTAAAAGTTGACAGTGTCTGAAAACAGAAAACACAACTTCTTTTTGCTCCTGACAAAACAAATCCACTTAAGAGAGTAATTCTGCAATGTGTTAAATAAGCTCTGAGTTTTCCCACAGCTCCTAAGCACAGCCCATGAGCCTGCTGGAGCAATCACTATACTGAACATTCATCTGTCTTCTAAATCATGTTAAACCAATCATGCTGCATGGAGAAATAGGAGGATGACGCATGGCTGAAGATAATAATACCTGGGAAGAAAATATAAAACAGTAACCTGTTCAATTTTCTGCCACTAAAGGAGTAGCCTTGATTGAAAGCTTTTTTTTTTTCTTCAGTCTAACATAATAATAATTTGAACAACACAGCCTTAGCTATGGACTTCTAGAGAGGCTGCTGTCTGTTCTATTGGCAGGAAATTTTTCAGTTCTGATTTTTTCCCCTTACTAATTTATTCTAATGACTACTTTTTCTGTTTTGCACCAAGGAGCTCCCCCGTCAGAGCTGATACCCCTGGAAAGACAGCAGTCTATTCCTTACTGTGGTGTCTTAGCTAGTTCAGCACTTGTTCTTCCCCATGCAGTGCTATAGGCTTGGGGATGAGTGGCTGGATGACTGTGAAGAGGAAAGGGACCTGGGGTGTTGGTTGATGCTCAGCTGAACATGAGCCGACAGTGTGCCCAGGTGGCCAAGAGGGCCAACAGCATCCTGGCCTGCATTAGAAATAGTGGGGCCAGCAGGAGCAGGGAGGTAATCATCCCTCTGTACCCAGCACTGGTGAGGCTGCACCTTGAGTACTGTGTTCAGTTTTGGGCCCCTCAATACCAGAAAGACATTGAGGCCCTGGGGTGCATCCAGAGAAGGGCAACGAAACTGGTGAGGGGTCAAGGAGCAGCTGAGGGAGCTGAGATTGTTTAGTCTGGAGAAGAGGAGGCTCAGGGGAGACCTCATTGCATTCTGTAACTTCCGGAAGGGAGTTGTGATGAGGAGGGGTTTGGTCTCTTCTCCCAGGTAACAAACAGGACCCCAGGAAATGACCACAAGCTGCAACAGAGGAGGCTTAGATTCGACATAAGAAAAACCATTTTCTTTCAAAGAGGAGTCAGGCACTGGATTGGCCTGGTCAGGGAAGTGGTGGAGTGGCCATTTCCTAGCAGTGTTCAAGAGGTATCTGGATGAGGAGCTATAAGATATGGTTTAGAGGCTTGTGGTAGCAATAGGTAGTGGGGGAACAGTTGGTCTAGATGATCTTGTAGGTCCTTTCCAACCTTGTGATTCTATGATACTTTCCTCCTATAGCAACTAAACCAACATATATTAACAGCTGCATCACACACACACACATACACACTTTAAGTAAGAGTAACCAACAGAGAAGTACAAATGCACTTTTTTGTTTTTTTTTTTTTTTTAATATATATTTGGCAAGGGTGGTATTGCGATATAGCTGAGTTTAGAGTTGTCAGCTTTTTGGAGGTCTTTTCGGAAATTGTTTCCTTCTGCTTTGAAATTCTAAACTTCTCCCTTTTACAATAAAATATAGACTTCTTTGGGGGTAGTATGTCAGCAATTTCGAATTGCTTCAGCTACTTCTTCCCTGTGTTTTCTACCTCCTATGCTGCACCTGTGGTGCTAGGGAGACTGTTGCATATTGTACCTTTCAAACTATTCTATTCCCAGTATACAATTAAATGCTCTAGTGCTAGTGGGACAGGCTCTACAGACTAGAAAGCTAGGGAACTCAAGACGTGTTGGGAAATCACTAGGCTTGAACAAAAAATAAGCAAGAATTTGACTGTAACACTCCTCCAGCCTTTCCCCTCTGAGAGTGCCAGAGCTTCACGTAGAAGCTTTCAGCCTCTAAGTTCTGTTGAACCATTACCTAATACCAACCACTGCTGCAGCAAAAATGTGCACCTTTTCAAAAAAATTCCTTGGTGTTGTTAAATCAGAAATGTACAAGTTTATGGTGTTTTTTTGGAATAGGTTATTGGATTTTCACCTCCCCTTTACAGTACACATATTAAAAGATGAGCAGCAATCATATGAGAGCAATCAAATTTGAGACATGTGCTGTTTGTTCATTGTTATTCTCTCATGTTTAGCAATGGCTTCAAGTTCACTTCTTTCTCCTTTGCCATCCTTGTATGATTTTTCTTTTTAATTTGTTAAGGAACAGAATAAAGCATGTGAGATCTCTAATCCTTTGTCAAATTTGGCTTAAAATTGCTAGCAAGGTCAAAAGTTTATTGGATAGGAGATGAACAGACAATGTGATCACATAAATCTTAGCTTCAAAGGACAGTAGGAAAAAATTTACCATTTAAAATTAAAGAGCCTTTTCTTATCTGTTCTTAAGTAGGCTTTAATCCACCTTGGGAAGAAAAAAGAAAAATACCTCGATCTGTTCACTACATATTGTTTGTCCTTACTGGTGACTGCTCTGCTTGTATTTGATTTTCAATATTTTTAAAATACTTCAATTATTATAAGAGCAGAAATTAGACAATCTGCTTAATTAGCATTTAATCCATTCTGCTCTGATAGTTTTTCCTTGTCTTTGAATAATGGAAATTCCTGTTTTCCATTATTTTCCAAATAATAATCAAATCACTATTTACTTCTTGTTCACTATTATTTGTTAAATATCTGAAAGTCTGCATCGCACAGAGTAAGCCCTTGCTTAAAATCCTCAGTACCAAGAGGTACATGGTAACATACATAATTTAACCTGAGCTGTGTGCCAGGAAAGGAGGAAGGAACCCTTACTCCTTCCCTTCTCTTGTAGGGAGTTTCTTTAGACACAGGGACAAGGCATGAATGATGTGATCTGATGGAAGTCAGTCACATGCACTTACATTTGGAATTTCTTATACACTTCCACATGCCAATTTCTTTTCCATTCTTCTCTTAATTGGAAGTGTTTTCAGCTGTCCTACACCCTCTAATCAGCTGGGTCTAACCCAGCCATATATATCAATTGCCGGTAAACTAAATCTTGTTATCTGACACTTTTTGACTTTTTTATATTGATTATTTCACTCTTATGTATTTATTTCTGGCTGACATATACCAGAATTCATTTGTACATCATGATGAGTGTAAACTGATTTCTCTAATTAAACTTTTTTAATTAAAAAAGATGAAGATGAGTTATTTATACGAAATCAGCTTTGCTACTAAGAAACCCTTATTGATATTTACATGATTGCTTGCTGCATGTTTCTTCTTATAACTGTACATGTTAGCTCTTAATGGAATGAAAAGGGCACTGGGATCCAATGTTTTTAATCTGCTATGCTGGCATTCCAAAATTGCCAAATAGATGCTTGGCTGAAGACAATTTTTCAATGGAAGAGTGAACATCCATTATCTTTATCTGAAGTGTGGAGGTGTACTCAACTCCTAGTTTTTTTCAACTGTAATGAATAATAATTAAAAAAAAACACTAAAGAAAAAAAAAAAAAAGGGAAAGAAAAAAAATACCTGAAATTCAGTACTCATCCCTTTGAAGTTAGTGAAGTTCCCCGAAAAACAAACAAAAAACAAAAAACAAAAAACAAAAAACAAAAAACAAAAGAAAACCAACAATAGACTTTGTCATGGAATAAAACTGTTTTTGGAGAATGTAATTACATTCTTCAGCCAACTTGAACCTTCTCTTTATGGTTTTGGGTTTTTTTCCCTCTCCTTTCCCTCCTTCTTATTTCCCCAGCAAAAGCATCTTAAAGGATGTCTGCAGTACAGAACTAGAAACTGAAAAAGAATGATTGCTAGATTTACAATCTGAAGAAATACATAAAAGTAATTCAGAAAGAAAAGAAGTCAGTTTTCTTATACTTCAACTGAGAGGAGAGTCTGACTTTGATGTCCAATTGTTGTACTAATTGTACTCATTTTGCCATCCTAAATACATCTCTTTAATTACCCTTTGGTGAGTGAATTCAACGCTGCTTCCCTCTGTATTTAAATACACTGATACAAGTATGAAGGGTTGCTTGAGTGGCAGAAGAATGGTGTTCATTTACATCTGAAAGGCACATAACTGCAATGCCTGCAGGCAGCCTCACCAGAACTTTAAAAATATATCAGCCTCAGGAAATTATCTGTATTCAAACTTAAACAGTTCTTTGTACATAGGACTGGTTAAAAACAAAGAATTCAGTGACAGTAACAACACAACCAGAGACAGAGAGAGTTATACAAAACCTTTGCACAAGAGCAGAGAAAAATACCATAGTTGCTTCCTCCTTCATCTACACTTTACAAAACTCATCCTAACACAGAAATAGTTTGCATTCTTCTTCACTTCTTTAAAAAAAAAAAAAAAGGGGGGGGGGGGGGGATATTTTTAAGCATTTCCACTCAGCTTTCAATTGCATTAGCTGTAGAGTGCAGACCTTGTTAATACGACCAGCCCTGACAATCCTATTTCCAGATGCATAGGATGTGAATTATCTATTAAAATAAATGAGCTACAGTCCTGTAATTTACACACAGTGTAAGTCGCAACAAAATTTAACTTCCATCCCACCCTTTGTGGAAATACAGTATCCCTAGTGCTCTTGAGACTGAATCTTTCCCATCCTCTGAAGTTTGAACAGAGCCTTTAGAGTTCTCCTGAACTTCCCATTGACAGGTCATGACTGTAACAGTCAATCAAAGTTTGAATACTAAGTAGCCTTCCAAAGAAAGCTGAATGATAATCATACAATAAAATGTGGCAAAAGGGCACTGATGAAATGACAAGAATACAAGGCATCACCTCTGACACCTCTCTTGCAGTCCCCATTTTTGGAATGTGGGGCTGCTGCTTCATTCACCAATAACGTAGGGCTTGCTGAAGAGCAATCACAGACCTGACTTCTTTCTAGGAATCACTTTGGACACATAAAGCATGCCACAAAAACTTCAAATTTCTAAAAGTATCACACGATACTTTCTTGCCAAACCTTCTACCTTCCCATCCTCTTTGTTCAACTTTTCAGGACCATCAGTCAATAAAGTCATTAAACTCATGATTATGTTTCATATATGCATAAAATATGGGTTGTTTACAACATCCTGCTTGTCAAGCAATTAAAAATTTGCAGGCATTCATAAAACTTAAGGTAGAGGAAATGATGCGGATCTGAAACTTCAATAAACAGCCATCTGTCCATCATATAATAGGGGTGAGGAGAATGCAAGTGAACCAATTTTGGTAAGGAAGTACACAAAAAAACTGATGGAACACATGACCTGAAAGAGCACTGTGGGTCCAAGCAGATGTCATGTGTATGCTGACAGGATGGCAGTGGCACCACTCTGCTTCTTAAAGTCCTGTCTGCTTATTATCATGAAAGTAATCCCTCTTGCACCTCTTTTAGGAGAGGGAGGAAATGCTCACAGGATACAGCAGCAAATGGTAGCCATGGTAGTAAAAAACTAGAAATATTAAAATTATAATAAGACCCAGTAGAGAACAAACGAACAGTTTTACCACTCACCCACTGGGTCTCTGCAAACGACAGATGCAGTTTTACAGACTGCATAATGATTTCTCAATTTATGCAAGCCGAGGAATTAAGTTATCACATTCATGAAGAAGCTTGCTTCTTAACTAGTGAAAAAAAAAGAATAATAAATTTATCAAAGTGTGTAGGGAAAAAAAAATCCTTTAAAACAACAACAAAAAAACTGCAAACCTTGAAACAGTATCACCTAATTTATTAGCTGAAAGGGATCTCTAGAGGTCATCAAAATCATCACCCCTTGCTAAAGCCGTTCCCTACAGAAGGTTGCACAGAAAAGCATCCAGGTAGTCTTGGAATATTTCCAGAGAAGGACACTCCACAAACTCTCTGGGCAGATTGCTCCACTGCTCTGTCACTCTCACAATAAAAAAGTTTTTCCTCATGTTCTTCCTATGTTCTGGTTTGTTCCTCTTGTCAGGGATTTCAATGGATATTTGTAAACTGAAATGCATTATCAAATGTATTTTGTGATGGTCTTGATTTGTACCATACCTATGGTAGAGCATAAATAGAGGCAATAAAGCATGAAAATTAAGAATGACAGCATTTGAATAAAGCTCGGTTTCCAACATGTTGCTCTGGCTTTATTTTTAATAACCTGAATAAAAATAAGATCGCCCTGAGATCATGAACGAACCATAATAAAGTAAGACCACTATATATGTTATTAAATTCAGGAAAACATGGAAGATAATGCTACTTTTAAATAAGCTGCTTTAAGTTCTGACTTTGCAGAAATATGGAGTAATTCACTAGGATAAGGTCCCAGCATCTTTTGCATATTATACTTTAAAAAGAGAAAGCCCCATGAGAAAGTATAAAAGATGGACACAAAGAAAGAACACAGCATGATTTAGTCAGTGATGTAAAACCCGCAGATTACCTATGGATTATAAATAAGTATTCAGTATACAGTTTATAATCATAGAATCGTGGAAGGCATAAATTGTGATACCTCATGATTATTCAGAAGATCAGTTTGATTATGCAGTGTTGAAGCACAACAGATTTTGTTACTAATGCTTCAATGGACTTTCAGGATGAGTTTAATTTGTCTGTGTTTAGGAAAAAAAAAAAACTCTTGAAAGGTTATGTACCATTCTTAGATTACTGGCATCTTCAACATGAGGACTATCTCATAGATGGGAAAAAGTCACTGAAACGCATCATTTTCCATAACTATTGTTACTTGAAAATTAAATACAATATCATCATAAAATCACAGAATCATTAAGACGCTTTAAGATCACCTATTCCAACCACCAACTCTTCCCCACTATGCCCACTAACCATGCCCCTCAGTGCCAGATCTACATGGTTCTTGAACACCAAAGGATGGTGACTCCACCACCTCCTTGGGTAGCCTGCTCTAGTACTTCGTTGCTCATTCTGAGAAGAAATGTTTCCTAATATCCAGCCCAAACAAGCAATCTGAAGTGCTTTGCTTACACTTCAGCACTTACTCTATAATGACATATTGGGTTTGCAGTTATGGTGTAAGGGAATCCTGCTTTGGCAGGGGGGTTGGACTCGATGATCCCTAGAGGTCCCTTCCAACCCCTACAATTCTGTGATTCTGTGATTCTGTGAATCATACAATCATAGAATCACAGAATGGCCTGGGTTGAAAAGGACCTCAAAGATCATTTAGTTTCAACCCCGCTGCCATGGGTATGGTCACCAGCCACTAGGCCAGGCTGCCCAGAACCACATCCAGCCAGGCCTTGAATGCCTCCAGGGATGAAGAATCCGCAATCTCTCTGGACAACCTATTCCAGTGTGTAACCACTCTCTGTGTGAAAAACTTCCTCCTAATATCCAATCTAGGATATTAGTCTCCCATTTTATTCTAAAACTATTCCCCCTAGCCCTATCACCATCAACCCATGTACACAGTTGTTCCTCCTCCTTCAACTACTGGAAGCTTGAAAGTTCATAAATTTGGATTCTTAGATTCAAGGTCTCCATCTCTTGATAACACTGTAATCTAGGAGAATTTGGCTTAAACGTATTCATGCAAGAGTGCAGTGCTGCCATCACTGATGTAACTGTGGCTTTTAGGCAGGGACAACTGAGACTTGATAAAATTTGAGGATAAACAATGTAATGAATAAATAATTAACACATAATTAAAGCACTGGTAAAACAATTTTGCATTAGCTGTGTGCATGCTATGGCTCTGAGGGCTTTTCTGAGAGCCTAGCGGGCCTCAATTGTTAACTTTTGGCATCTTGCATGCAGATCTTTTCCAGCCTGAAGTTAAAAGTGAGTTGCTATCATGTGAATGGAGTAGCATCTTTTGAGCTATTATAAATTAACACACTTATAAACCATAATTGAGACTCAAACACATTCTTTTTCAAATTGTCATAAAATATTATCCCAATTGCCTAAAATTCTCCTTGTTCACAAAATCTCACCTCCTACAGGACAACTGGTTCAGAGTTCATCAATTTATACGTTAGAAATATCAGTACTGCAATGATCTAACTAAAGTTGGTGCAACAGGTTAGGTTCCACAAGACCTAAATTATAATTTCTGTGAGTAATACTAAGCAAGGTTTTATGAAGCCATGAAATTATGAGAACCTCCTATAAATACTCTGGACATCAGGAATAGGGAGAGGCAGATGTGAAGAAGTGTGGGAGATCTGATGCTTTTCCTTCAACGTGAAACTGTGCAAAGGTCCTGTTGAATCACAACATCTGTGCCTCCACAGAAAAAGAATGGCACATTTTTGTGCCATGATGTAACTAGGACATGTGCACATATATACTGCTTTTCTAAAATCCTGAGAAATGTGGGAACAGAAGAAAGTGAAGAGGGGCTTAAGGGGTCCTAAAGTCTTCTTGGCTCAGAGTCAGTGTGCAGAAGATTGCTCCTAACACTCTTACCCAGAAACTGAAAGGATAGAGGCTGTATTTAGCCTTGCACAGAAAGAGAAATTAAGAAAGACCTTTCGTGATCCACTGTACTGTAAAATCAACCATTGCTTCCCTGAAGATTTCTGTACCAACATCTTTTTCCCCATTTCTTCTCATCAGTCTGATTTTCTAACAAAGACAGTTGGTTGTTATGTTCATTTCTACGACTACATTACCTGGTAAGTAAACCTCTGAGTTGGAGAGGTGCTGATAATGGATGAGCTTACATATTTAAAGGGCAGAGAAAGGTTTTCCAAATTAGTCAGAAATGTTTGGTCTACAAAATACAGCTTTGTGAATAATTGTGACTGAAAAATATTACATAGAGATGAAACCCGTATGTCAAAACTCATAAAGTAACTTGCCTGCCAATCACAAGTGCTATAAGAATGAATGATCTGAACTTGCTTCGATGATATGAACTCTTCAATTCAAACCTATTTCTCTTTAGTACCAAGGAGAAGAGTATTTAGACTTTTGTGACTTGTACAACTCTCTCTGCTTGCCATGAAATAAATAAAATAAAATAAAATAAAATAAAATAAAATAAAATAAAATAAATAGAAAAATTTATAAGAGAACAGACATGAAGAGTGGTAGTTTTCCACGCACCCAAAGGAAGCTGGTTTTCCAGCCAGCTCTAAAAACTCTCTCAGCAGAAAAGCCCCATGTAACAAGTGCTGCTCCTCAACTATTGCATCTGGCAATGTTACTAAACGAGTCCTTGAGATGGGAAAGTCTTGATCTGCTGCATCTGCACAAATTTGTAGTTTGGAAATTATATCTAGATGTATCTGCTTTATTTAGCATGACTTCATCCTCTTCAGAAATATGTCAATGAAATATCAAATGAAGTGCTGTGGAGACAAAAAAAAGCCCTCAACTTATTTTTTTCTGGACTTCTCAAATCACTTGCATTCCTTTAGTCAACAACATCTTGAATGTCTCTCCTTTTCTCTTGCCGTGTCCAGAGCCCAGTTTGACCCACTTCCTTATGAGAGAAACATGCTTTGCCATGCTTGTTCTCTATCAGATGGGGAAAAGAGTTTATGGGTTCTAAAAGGTAAAGCTGCTCATCTCTGAAATAAATATACAGAAGTACAGCACAAGAAAATAAGACAGTACAACCTAATCTTTTGAAATTGGTTTGTTTTTTAAGCACTTATTGGGGACCATAATAATTCTTGTGACAAACTACGTCATCAAAAACCTTAAAATAAGGACAAAAAGACCAAATTGACAAATGTGACTATTCAGAAAGAGGCAAAAATGAAGACAGCAGAGGAAGAAACAAAGCAAGCAACAGCTACTCAGATACTCAGGGAAGACTTTGCTAAACAGTTGCTGAATGTACAGAACAACTCTTCTGAAGGCAAGTTGAATGCTCTGTTTCAATCCTTGTTAATACAAAAGAAATCACAAATGGTGAAATGAAAGTAATCTTGGCAAGATATTTCCTTTGCTCAGAAGACATCAGGTTGTCTTGTGAGGGATGTTATTGCATCTTAAGAACCTCACATTCAAATCTAATTTGCTGTGCATCTCTATTTGCAATATTAGCATTTGCTTTTTTTCTTTAGGAACTTATATTTGAAATTGTTTTGAATTTTAGCAGGGCACACAATTCAACATGTACCGTCATTTGAAAGTTGTACATTCAAGTTTTTGAACATCCTTTCGCTATTAGGCAGTAGCACTGCAGAAGCAGGGCCATATTGGAAGAACAGATTTTGTGCTGTATGAGGGCTCTTAGGTTCTTTACTGATTTGCCACTTTAGCTGTCTAAAGTAAGCAAGAGTCAAGCAAGAATGCAGTGTCAAGAAAAGAATGCCTCAGAAACTCAGGGTCAGGGGCAGAAAATGCTAATTCCTTCATTCACGAAGATTTATATTCTTTTCCTATCACAGCTTTGCTGGCAGCACAAGGCAGCTTTCTCCCTTCCCATAAATCTGTGCTTACCTACAGGTTTCATTAGCAGATTGAGGAACAGAGTGGCATAAATGTTAATTTGACTATAACATCCTACATCATATCTGATAGATCTGATATAGCTGATGTGACATTAGAAATATTTGAATATTCATCTTTCTTTTGCCTTATGATTTTTATTTTTTTTTAACTTCTAATTATGCACAAGGCTATAAGAGATTGCAGACTTAAGAACTACCAGTTGAAAGCAAATAGCCCATGGTGATATTTATTCAGAGAGAATTAACTCCCTTTCTCCTAAGAAATGCATCTTTCTCACATACCTCTATAATTTCAAAAGAGTTTTGTATGGCACCCAGTTCGTCAAACACCTAAAAGGCTGTCTTTCTTCTGTGCTTTACTTTCTATACAGAAAATGTGATTTCAGATTCATACCATCAAGAATTATAGGAACATCTGGATTGCATTTGTGGTTTTTTGTTTGTTTATTTGTTTTGAATGTGTTTTTGTTTTTGTTGTTGTATGGTCTTACTTTTTTTAATGAAAGCACTGACGAGGTTTTTTTGACAGTGACCCTTATCAAAGGCTCTCACAGAGAATTAGTTGCCTTAGGATAACAAAGTAAGCCTGCTATGCATTAATAGCTGCTCAAAAAAAGGGATATGAAGGCTATGTGTGACAGAATTCCTCAAGTGTAGCTTTATCATAATTTTACTACTCCTACCTATGTTAGAAGAGTAGGTTAAATGAGATCCTTATTAGAGAGACTAGAGAAGACCCAAGGTCTCTCTGATCATAATAAACTACAGGTTGTTAGGTCTTTTTTGGCATGACGAAAAAGTACAAATAAATGTTTATTTGAGGTAAGAGTATGCTGGGGAATTTTTTAAAATATTTTGTGTACTGTTTGATTTGTTATTTTTTTCTGTGGAATTTCTGAGGTAGCAAATCTAACATCCTCAGGTTGATATTAAAACTTCTATTACCAAAATATTTCCTGTATGACTTTGAAACAAGATCATTTTTCCCTCGGAAAGGGTGAAAGTGTTATTGTCAAAAACTGAAACTCAACTCTTGTATTTATTTGTCTAAGTAACAAAGTTCAATGCCTCATCTCAGTATCCACTCATCAGACTCATCAATGCAATCTTAACTCAATTCTTATAATTAACCACTGACAGTTATCTTCTTTGATTCTGTTTAGCTCCCCTGCTCAAAACATCTAGAAGAAAGGATTATTTTATTGCATTTGTAATTAGCTCAACAATATCTCCATTTATAAATAAAATAAATGACCACTGTTACTTCAAGCCCAGAACTTTATGACATTTAGAAATGACTCTGTAAATCAAACTTTTACCAAGAAAGAAAATAACAGTTGTAAGAGCTCATATCAGGTAATGCTAGAAGCTGTGATATACAACTATGGCACTGTGAGAGTAGGTCACACTGAGCCTCAGCATTACTCTAAAATAAGACTCCTGTCCGATGTTGATTTGCAAGAGTATTCTGGTCCTCAGACAAATGAGTAATTGATAATCTCCATCATCTTAGCCTGGGCTTAACTAACCTATAAATTCAGTTAATACCTAAGATAATTTATTGATTTCTTCTTTAAGCATTGTTGGACGATAGGTGTGATAGTTGCTACCCTGGGAAATACCAAAGACGAAATACATAGTCCAGATATGGGTTAGGAGGAAAATAAACATAAGAGTTTTGCTATGTATTATTTTTTAAGATATGAGGATCTTTGGATTTTTTCAAATTATTTAACATAAATCACTACTGGTCTGCTACAGAAATATCAAGTTTTATCCTCTCTATTATGCTGCTACTGCTGCCTCTGCCTCACCAATTGCATCAAATTAATGTAAATATTGCTAAGAAATTTGGTGCACACTGAGCTATTGAATTTCTTATAAAGCTTTGGAAAAAGTAGATAGTTTTGTCTTAATGTATTTTAGCTGGACAGCCTGAAGATATTTACTTATTTATTTATTTTTGTAAGATCTGAAGGTGAATTACCTAGTTTTTAGAAGGATTTTTATATCCTGAAATCTTGTGGAGCCCTTAAATCCACACAACCCTAAGGCAAACTCTATCAAGTTCACAGAGTTCTGATGTCCAGTGACAACTGTATAAATCCACACGGCTCCAGTGCCTCACGGTATCTCTTTTAAGCCCACACAGCCCTAAGGCAGTCCTCTCCATCACAGCATGGCCAGAAGGCAAAATGGCAAGTAGGAGCAGGCAGGATGACAGGAGGAGGAAGACTTCAGGGTTCCTGACTGGGAAGACTTTGCACTGGGGATGGGCAGGCAGGGAAGAGTGGGTGCACAGGCCCCTGTGAAGTCTGTGGATGCATATCTCTATCCCTGCAAGCAGAGGTGATAGCCAAGAGCAAGGAAGTATAGAGATACTAAAATAAAATGATCATCATTACCTGAAGAACTCAGCCTCTTCTCAGCTACTTAAGCACTGTTAGTCATTCTGGACATAAAGACAGAAGGGACCCCAATCAAACACTCCAGCATCAATGTCTAAAAATCAATACCTCTGAGCACAGCAAAATCCACTTCCTAAACTTTCTGTTATTTCCTGTCAAATTAAAACCAAAGCTGGAAAATTGACCTCAGGAGAACAGAAAATTGGGCTGTCTACTCTTTTAGATTCAGGGTTGCATTAGTATTCTTACTGAAAACAGTAATAGATAAAACATTTAGAGATAGGAAAGGAAAAAGAAATCCGGCCTCTATTTTCTTCACAAGATTCAAAAGCCTTAATTCATGAAGTCGTGGCATCGCTGCATTGAGGCCAATGCAAGATGAATACTTACATTATACTCACTTAAAATAATGGATGAAATTACTGGATTTATTTTACAGTGGTTACCAGTTTTGTAAGTTCTCTGAGTAACATACATAAGTATGCTATAAGTTTTAGATTGCTTTTAATAATGATGGGAAACAGGAAAGGAAAATCTTTATTACCATGTCTAAAAAGTAGCCTGTTTTCATTCTTGCTTGGCTAGTTCATTTGCATTCAGCCTTAGTGCTAGACTTGGAGCCATCTTGAAGTTTCATAAAGAACCAACTTTCTATCTTTATTGGTATTTGTGGCAGAAGGTGTGCAAATGCAAAGTGAATCATTCAATCACAAGAATTTTTTTTCTTTTCACACATAAGACTAATGACAGCTTAAATATTATATGGCACTGAGCTTCACAGACAGAAGAACTAAGCAGGTGAATCTAGTGAGCACTGCACTGCAAAAAGATTCAACAACTCAAACACAAGCATATGAATGCCCATGGCAAGTATCCTTTTGCATACTTAACTGATCTGCAAAAACAAATAGAGCTCTTAGCTTTTGTGTTTGAGTGCATTTAAAAAGGGATGGAGGAGGAAACAGGCAGCTGCAAAAGGGAAGCTAGGGCTCTTCAAACTGGAAAAGGAAGGTCAGACCTAACCATTAGTATCTTTTCAGGCCATGAAATAAAGTAGCAATTTGTGTCGCTTTAGAGGAAGCAAAAATCATAACACCAGACACATTGATGGGTTGACATGAGAAAAAAAAATAATCCATCAGCTGATAACGTTTGTCTGACACCGAGTCAGGGAAGCTGTGTCTGATGGCTTTGGCCAAACCAGCTGATGGAAATTTTATGAACTTGGACAGCAGAGGTTTCAACTTTGACAGTAAAACTGCTCTACAGAAACACTTTCATTTCATTCAGTTCATTGGAGTATCGGTTTTCAGGGTTGATGATTTATTAACGTAACATTTGGTACAGTTGGAGCTCCAAGTAACGATGATGCTGTTAGTGACACTGAAAATAAATCACTGCAAATCTTTAAGAGAATGGGAGTGCTTAGATCACAGACTGGATGTGCTGGAATCGAAGAAGCTTGGGAAGTCCCACTAAGTGAGATAGTAACTTTTTTTTTTCCCTAGTTGAAGTATTCTCCCTTCTTGACAACATTGGACAGAGAACAACTTCATTTAAACACGCAGTGGTCTTTAAAGCCTTATTTTCTACCTAAAGTTAATTGTATACTCAAATTATACATCTAATTGAACTTCTTCACTGCAGTAACAGTCATACATGAAATTCAGGCAGTGATCTAGAAAAAAGACGTAATCACTGGTAGAAACGCTTACTTGCCTTGTGTAGAGGAGTTATGACAACTCTAAGCAAATGACAACACAAGTGAATCTAAACTGACTACACTTCAAAAATACTGCATTATGACCTGCACATTCTCACTTACATTATTTACCTACAAACAGATATATCTTTTGCTGGGTACATCAATTGGCTAAATGTATTCAGAAGATTCTGGCCTTTCCTATGGGAAGATGAAAAAGTCACAGAGTCACAGAATTTCCGAAGTTAGAAAGAAATCTTAAGGACCATCAAGAAAATTCCAAGTTGTCTGTATAAATCTATATAAAAGTGGCAGAATTTAGGGATTTCATCAGATCTGCAAATGAATTTCTCTCTTGTGCATCCACTTGGTGTACTTTCATTCAAATCATTTCCTTTTAACAAAGAACTGCTTCAGAGAGCTGTATAAGATACATTCTCTTACTGTGGGATCAAAGATATGTTCTCTCACTGTGGGATCAAGACTTGGTTTCTGCTATTTCTCTCGTATAACCTTGTTCTTCTTTTGGGCCTTATTTTTACAGTGTGGTGTACAAAATCTATGGGGTTGCAGAAGTCAAGTACAGATCCCTCTGCTCCCTAACCATTTTTCTTCTGCATCCACCCAGCAGATGCCTCACAGAGCACCTACCACTACAATTAATAGACCTGGAGGATTTTCCTTCACCAGTACTTTTGCACCGCTTTGTCTGTTGACATCAATTTTAAGCATATACCGCTTTAAAAGGCTGTAATTGAATGCAGGCAGATATTTGTTTTCTTTTCATGGGAAAATGAAGGGAACCAAAACCCTACCATGGCAGCAAAGCTAATCATCAGTCTGCTGCTGTATTGCTACCACATAATCACTTTTAGACTTTCTGAGATGAGATCTAAAACAAAATGTAGATCATCCTCAGTGGTAAACAAACACGTACTAACTACACATTATGAAAATCCACTTCTACAAGCTAAATTACAGGAAGCTAATAACTTCACTAGGGGATCACAGCTTCTTTTCTGCCAAGGCCAACTACTTTGTTTTGCTTCCTAACGAACTTCAATTTCAAACTTTTTTTTTTTCCTGAGAAAATAACCCAAGTAAGCATAACAAACAACAGGCAGCTCTGCCTATTAAATTATATCCCAGGTATTAGTAAATAAACGTTCCTCAGAATATCTGGCTCTAATTAGGCTCAACTGTACATAAGTTGCAAAACTTAATACTGATTTATTACCTTACTCACAGCCTTGACAAAAGATATCAAGAAGCATCTTTCATGAAGGACCAAAATTCCCTGGTAGGTCACTGTGTAGCTGTACTCAAGAGATGAGCTAAAGCTCATTAGAAGATTTACTACACTCTACACTTGAGTCAGATCATCTATTGCAGTACGGAGAAGAACAGTGTCCATGCAGTTCTTTTCCATACCCTCTTTCCATTGAGTCAGGGACTCACTTTCCAAGATGTTAAGAAAACCTCCTAAGAATATGGGTAGCATATGACTTCTTAAAAAATAAAGGCAATTGAGAAGAAAAAAAAAAAAAATTAATGTGGAGGATAACAAATTCCCCACTTCCTTTTGTGTTTATGCAGGATGTGTTCTCTCTCGGGTTGGCATTTAATCCAGCAGGCTTCATGCAGTTCCCCCTTGCATCCTCAGTAAATAGCTGACAATTTCACACTGGGCTGGACATTGTTCCTTGCTCCTCTTGTAAAGTCTTAGTCTTTGCCAAGCATTCTGAGGGCTTCCAGTCAGGCATCTGCTGCTTCTTCTTGACACGAAGAGAAAGAAGGTAACTGGGGACTGCTCCCACCTTCTCGAACTTGCATAGCTTTTCTGCTCCTAACAGAAATGTGTGAGTAGCTACACTGCTCATTCACTTTGTTCTTCCTTAAAAAAAAAGAAAAAAAGAAAAAAAGAAAAAAAGAAAAAAAGAAAAAAAGAAGACTAGAACTTATAATGTTAAAAGCGGTGTGAATATGAAGAAGGAAGGGTAGCAACATGAAGAAAACATATATACATGTCAACAGAAAATCCATTGAGACAGAAATTATGTGCTATTTGGGAATGCTAAGGTTTTGCTGATTGTGCAGGGCTAGATTTCTAAACATTCTTCTTTTTCATTTTTGTATAATGTTGAGGTCATTGGGCTAAAAAGCTGTGCTTGGTTGAATATAACATTAGGCTCTCAATAAACTCAACAAAAAGATCAACTTAGCTTCAAAATAATAGAGCAGGGTGAGAGAAGCAAGCAGAGACAGCAGATAGGTAAATTAAGCTTTCTTAACTGGCTGATATATATGTATCTTAAACCTTGGCAACTCTGTCATAGGGTTTGCTCCAGGCAGGGAGTAGCAGTAGCTTCCTCCAGCTGTTGACGAACACATGGAGCAGGAGTGGGCACAGGTGCAAGTGCCATCTCAGCAGCAGGGGATGTGAGGGAAGGAGGGGAAATTCAAATGAGCAGTTCATCCAAGAGTTGTAGTTCAATTCTGAGAACATATATCCTTGCCCCTGCAAATGAATGCACAGACTGTGCATTGTGCTGAAATCCATGTGATGGTGATGCCTAAGACTAACTGAACTAACTGGTGTTGGTAGGAGCAGCAGGGTTTCTGAATAGAGAAACAGATGCAGAGGAAATCTGCCCAGTTATTCTCATCATTTTCAGTTATCTATTTGACTTCCCTGATACTGATCTCTGGTTCGTCAAGGTGACCAGAGAGTGTATTTTCAGGTACTTGTTAGTTGTTTAATAAACCAAGTTATCAACATACAAACACATATGCAGATAGGAAGGAAAAAAGAAAAAACAAAAAGCCCTAACTGAACACCTTGACTTTACTTACCTTGGCTGCTCAAGTTGAGTAGAATTTGCATGGATGTGTAACCAGAGTAAATTCAAGGGACTCAAATTTATATCCATTTTATTCCAGATATGGCAACTATGTCATGTATAATTAACCTTCTTCGCATCCATCTACTCTGATGGACTTGACTCTATGAGCGTTTTGTCACCAGTACATTAATGTCAGAGAGCCACTTTCTGCTGACAGTGATAAAGTTGTAAATCGGAGGTAAGTCTGTTCATCACAGATGAGTGTAAAGACATGTAGAATTTGTTCCAGTCAATCTGCTTCCACCCCACACAGGCTGTAGAAAAACTCTTTGACTGCTAAGTGTTTGGATCAGGCTCCACATGAGTGACTGCTCTCAGAGGCAACAATGCAAGCACACAAAAGTGGAGCTGGATTGGTATTTGCCACATGCCTATTGAGCTAAGCTAATGGAGCTGCAGCTGCTATCCATAGGCTGCCTTCATGAGGACAGTGCCTAACTCAGGTGGTCTCAGACATTCTCTGGATGAGCTTCTCCATTTATGAAACAGGGAACCCAGAGAGATGTGCTAAACAGAGCAGCTTATTTAAGTCCTTCAGCTTGCATCACTGAAGATGGTGCAAACACTCTGCTTGTCTCCACAGATTTTCTGCCAGTACATGCAGTGATCCTCTTGGTAGCAAGGTGTTGTCTACGTTGATATTGTGAGATGATTCCCTTGGAGTTCAGCAAGTATTCTTGTATCTGGTTGCATGTAAATGTTACTGGCCCCAAATCTGATGTCTGATGCCATAAGACAAACCACTTAAATGCCCCAAGTACGGCCCAAATCTAATGATTGTAAGATGAATCAGTCGTGGCAGGTGCTTTATTAAAACACCTGTTAGATGAAAGGATGATATATAATTATGAATTATAATTATGAAGGAGCCCTCCCCTAAGAAGTAGGAAAGATGAACTTTTCCCTTAACACAGGCATCACTGCAATCAGCAAGAATTAGAGTTGAAGAACAAGAGTCAGGCAGAAAAGCATAAACAGATTAAAAGCAGAAGTGATTATTTTACTAATTAAAGATTTCTTAACTGAAATTACAAGAAATGCAAAAGAAGCATGAAAGGTCAGCAAAGATTTCTGAAAGAGTGCTCCAGAGGGAGGGAAGAGTGGAAAAAAAGCAATTAAATACAGAGTTAGAAGGTTACGATGCATAGAAGATTATTCCAAACAAGTGGCTGCCAGCATTGTTTTGAATCTTTAATTAATAAAATAATCTTTTTCATTAACCATTGCCAGTGGAGAAGATGAATTGGAAAAAAACATGCAGAAAAAAAACCAGATATTTTTCTTCCTTACTTGCATTTCTGCAAATGTAAAAAATAAGAAAAGTAAAACTAATCATGTACTTCCTATATGAAGGAATCAGAATGAATATATTGTTGTTACTAAAACAGCCTGTGCAGGCCAAGTTCCTTGAATATCAACAGACAATTGGAGAGGAAGAGCCTTCTTAGGCCAAGAGAACCTTCAGCTGAATCTACACCTATAGAAAAGCAGACAGGAACTTTGTCTCCAGTACTTTGAAATCAAAGCCATTCCTAACCCTCACCTGCTTTTTGCTTCAGAGTATGGCCTTCAGCCATTTTGGAAGCACTTTCAAGAAACCCAACTTCATGAGCTCAGATTGTTACCTCACCCATGTGCCACTACTGCTGAACAAGATATGACTTAATGCCTGCTGACCAAGATCTGTAAGGTCTGCTAATTATCTGGTATGATTCCTTATTTTCTTCCTGTTCTCAAAATTGCCAGTTCATCTTTATACAATCCACTACATTCTCCCTTGCCATTCTATCCCCTCAATGATTTTACTTATATTCAACTGTTAAGATCTTGACCCCTGAAATCAAATCAGCCTTCTCTCTGGCATTGCCTAATCAAACCATGGTAGCAACAGGAATGTGCTCTTGGTCTTCACTCCTGTACTCATAGATACACTTGATATGACCAGCAGCAGATTCCACAGTTTAAAGGCCATAATTTCCCAGTAGCTTGATTTCAAATGTGAAATCTGTTGATCATGATCAATGAAGGTTAAAATTATTAGAATCAGGCACTGCATACAAAAGGCTACCCTGGATACACGAAAGCAGCAGGTTTCCCCAAACTTATCCAAATTATCCTCAATCAGATTTCCTGGGATATGTACCTGATTCAAACTTCTTTATTCCTAGATTTCACATTCCTTTTGCAAATCACATGTACAGAGAACTTTAAAGAGTTGTCAAAATTTGCAAATATAATTGTTTGGATAGACTACAGAATGTGTACTCTTTTTTACTTTGTGCGTAACACTCAAAGAAAAGAAAAAGAAAGGTGTCTGAGACAAGTAGCATCCTTAAAGAGAAGATTATTCCACCATCAAAGAGAAAAAAGTAACCTCAGCACTTGAAATTGCCAAAAGCCCTAGGCAACCAAAACCAAGCAAAATGACTTCATATAAAAGGATTTTTTTTTTTTTTTTGTATATACCTTCAACAGATTTGGATAGTTACCTTCCATGAATCAGAAAGGACAAATAAATCCTCTATTCTATAAATGTACAGACTGAAGATTGTTGTTACTTCCCTTCAAGTGGAATAAAGGAGAGCAGGTGGCCTCTGAAAGCAAGAAGAATTGAATAAAAGGCCAGTATATATATGATCAGTCACTTTCCGCATGTTTACTGTAAGCATAAATTTTGGTATGCCAACACCCTCCCCTCTTGCCTTCAGCTTTAGACCACTGGGAATGCCAAGCTACTGTTCACGACTCTGACATGAACAGCGATTAAAGGCAGGCCTTGATCAAATGCAACTTTCAGACTCTTACTTTGCTATACTGTGCAAGAGAGTGACTTTCTTACACTACATGAATTGAAGGTTCAACTGGATGCTGTTGTAAATAAAAACACTGCAAACAATAGCAGCAGCAATAAGGGAGAATTAAATTTTGATCAGGTTACAGTTAATTGATTAAAACGTCCATTTCGTTGTCCTTTCATGTCTAAGCTTCAGTAAACAACATGAGAGCGCAAAACCCAGCATGCAGTAGTAGAAAGGAGGCCACAAAGGAATGTTTGGCAAATAAACAAAGATTAAAAAGAGACAAAAAATAGATTACACAGAATAAACACAGAAACCTACTGTGCTCATGCCCAGCAGCTTAACCCAATTCTCCAGCTATGCCACTTAGAGGCAGAGGAATTTATAACCATCAGCAAATCACAGACTCTTATTTGCATTTATTTTTCTCACAGTAACTATGTGAAGTCTTTCTATCATAACCACAATGTGATTTGTGCAAAACTAACCTAGTATAATTCTTTCAATATGAAATTAATAACATACCACAAATGATACTGGCTTGTATTTGCATGCAATCTGAAATGAAACCTTGCCTTTGGTTAACAGACAAACCAGGTTTTGCATTCTCTTACAAGCAAAATGTCTGTAGCAGCAATTCCTCTCTCAGCTGAGAGGTATCAGGATGGTTCCCAAATTCATTCTCAAAGACTTTCAGGTGTATTAACAGTACCAAGAGACAGTAAAAAACTTCAAGATGCTTTAAGTATTCAGAAAGCTTGCAGGCTTCTTTTCTTATGCAGTTAAGAGATGCCCAATCCCCCGTCATCCCCACAGGCAATTCAGAGACCTGATATTTCAGCTTCTAGTCTCACTCCTCTTTCATTATAGTCAAGGCACTCTCCCCAGTCCAGACAGAAAGCCTAGAGATGTCTACCTCACTTACCAAAGTCCATCCTTTCTAACTATTTCTCTCAAGCTTCTAAGTCTACTTGGCACTAAACGCACTCGTGCTTTGGCTTAATTTAATAATTTGAAAAGCAAGAATAATCTGAGACTGAGAGCTTCTCCTGGAAAAAAATCCTGCAGTTCATGTTTTTACTTACAGAATAGTGTCTTTATTTATTTTTTCATTGCTAATAAAAAGGACTGGTATGTACCTCAGGATCATTCATGCTCTTCCACAGATTCAGCATACAAGGGAGAAAGAGATCCAGGTGTAACCCACCCAGTTCCAAATGCTCTCAGAGAGGCTCTGAAGTAAATCAGCAATGGCCAAAGATAATCGTAAAATCATTGAATCATTGAAGTTGGAAATAATCTTTAAGATCGTTTAGTCCAACCATCAACCCATCCCCACCATGCCCACTGACCATGTTTCTCAGTGCCGCATCCACATGCTTCTTGAACACCTCCAGGGACAGTGACTTCACCACCTGCCTGGGCAGCTTGTGCCAGTGCATTGCCACACTCTGAGAAGAAATATTTTCTAATATTCAATCTGAACCTCCCCTGGCATAACTTGAGGCCACTCCCTCTCATCCCATCCTATCATTTTCAACTGGGAGAAGAGGCCTTAGATAAAGGCTTATTCTTCCACAAAATATAGGTACAGAAATTATCATGATCAGTAACAGGGCAAACACCATCTGAGGGTAATGTTATTACACAATTTATTTGTTGTACTATACAATTACCTAATGTCAGACAAATACATTATACAGACACATTTATAGCTCAAAAAAGAGTGTATGTAAAACTTAATTTATCATCCTGACAGGATCTGATGCTTAATTCTCTCCTCTTATGGTAAACCATTGCCCACATTTAGTAAATGCTTTTTGTTTGTTTGTTTTTAATTAAAGCTTAACTATTTCACTTCCATACCTAGTTAGTGTTTGACTACCTTTTGTACAAATCTTTTTCTAGCAGTGAGTCACTAGCAACATTCTAGTGAAATATGTGGGTGAGGACTAACAAACTGCATTATTTATTCAGAAAATTGGACTGTGATTAAATTTTATTAATGTGCTGTCGTCTGTGGTCAATTGGTGAAATCCTGCAGGTGTGAGGACCAAAGTGAGCACTGCAATACTACAACATTCTTAGATGATATTTTCCGCTCACCTCCTTTCAGTTGCTCTATATTTAGTTTTGAAAATAATTTGATCTAAATAGGGAATGTGTCAGTGTAGGCCACGCAGTTCAAACAGAGCCAGAGTCGAAACAGTGATATAATACCCTGAACTGTTCTTCAAATTGGAAATTTAGTCTCATAACCTTCAAAATTCTAGCATTTCCTTCCAAAACAATGCTTTCACCTTATTTATACCACACAGATACTGCCAGCCCAGATTTTTGTCTGCCTTGAGGAAGGCATTTTTCCTCTCCTGTAGGATAATTACCTTGCTGTTCCTTCCCCTAGTAGCTATTCTTTTCCTCAGAAAGCCTGAAGAAGCTGTAAATCTAACTCTGCCTTTCCCTCTCCTCTCCCTTTCTTTTCCTATTATATTATCTGTTCTACACTTCCTATTTAGTCACCTGCAATTTACAAGTTAGCAGCTAGGTGCCAGGGAGTGCTGCTGGACCCCAAAAAAGTAGGAAATTCATTTCCAGCCCTTGTGGAATCCATGGCCTTCTACAGCATAAATCTGACCTGTCTGATTTCCCAGCACCTTCTTTACTAGGATTTCTTCATGGCTTAGCCTTTCTAGCTTTGTCTGCACTATAACTCATATATCTTCAGCACTTTATGGACTGAACCCTCAGCCCATTTGTTCCTTGCTTTCTGATACACATTTTCATTGTACACTGGGCTTCAAAACTGATCAAATTTAAGTCTAGGCTGAGAAGACTGAAAAGAAAAAAAAAGTATGTTTTCAACTTCTTATTGCTGCATGAAAATGTTCAGAATAAGCAAGGTCTATTTGTCAGAGTAACAGACATATCTGCAAGCCACAGTAATTACTGTCATTTCTACACTTCTCCTTCCTGACTCCAAAAAGGAAAAAATCTGCTAGTGGTATGAATGACAGACAGAGTTACAGGCACTGATCGAGACAGAAATGCTTCTGTGGGTCAGAGCATCAGCAAGGCTTTGTGCTATTGCAGAAAGGGATCCCACTGTGCTCTCAGGCCTCCCTCTGGTGAGAAGGCAAGTGGCAAACATTCAAGGAACAGTAAAAATGTGATCAGCTCTGGGATCTACATGCTGAATGCTTGCTCAGTTGAATATAAGGACATAATTCACGCTCTGAGTAGAAATCTACAAGGTGATAGCCAAGTGCCATGTACGAGAAAGTATTTTCCAATACCAAGCATACCTACTCCTACCAAATCACACTGAAATCTCTCTCCCTCAGGAGCTTGTTCAAATTGATGCTTGCCATAGTCAAGTGACCGACTAACCCGCATCAATACTCACTAGGACTTCCCTTAGAGCACTACCTCCTGGCAACAACATGTAAGAAGAGGAGGATGCAGATGCCCTGGGAATAGCATAAGCCTGAAGACACAAGGTACTTCTCCCACTTTTTGCAGCCTCTAACAATCTGCAGTTTAAAATCTCGTAAAATCTGTGGAGGTAAAGCTGAGTTTAATTGCCCTCATAACTTTTCCATAAAAGCAATTTACTATTTGGAGCCATGTAAAATTTGAGCCCCCACATCCTGAGAAATTTAGTTGCTGTTGTGGCACCACATGCCATTTGTTTGAGCTCTTCAGCTGACTATTTCATGAAACATTATAATTATTTCTGATTTTTAGTCCTCGGCACTTATCACAATTGGATACACTTCTGTCATAGCCACAAACACCACTATCTCTTTTCCAGGTTGAAAAACCCTTCCTAGTCTCCTCAGTTCCAGACATGTAGTTCTAGTGCATCTTCCTTGAGGTGAGAAATGCACAGCACACACTCTTCTAGGCTTACTCTTCAGAGACCATCACATCTTGGCTTTTGAATACTACTGAGAATTAACATAAATATTTCAGAAAGCTATCTACTGTTACACCATAGTCCCTTTCTCAAGCTAGTGTTAACTTAGAGCACAGTGCATCAGCTGCGTTCTATAGTGGAGCACTTCTTAGGCACACCACATGCTCTTTACATGTGAACAGCAAGATAGAATAGAAATGGAAATTACCAAGCAGCACTCAAGCTAGGGGAAAACCTACCAAAGATTTCCTTCCATCTACTCCATAACTTAATTATTTTCTGCCTTCTTTGCTGTTCCTGGTTCCAGTTGGGAACAAAAGTGTATATTCAAAACACTGCTGGCGTAATCAGCAGAGCTCATTCTTGTTTCAGAATCAATTTCTACAGGCAGAACTGTTTCTCTGATATTTACTTGGTTATAATAAGGCATACATTAGCCCATCTAATTCAGATTTTTCAAGCCCTTCCTCTTTGTTTTTATTGATTAAAGTCATATATTTCCAGTTATCTGATTAAAAATATATATTCTATTGGAAAAAAAAAAGTCAATTTCCTATTTAAATTCTAATAACAGTAAGTAGATCCTCTAAGTCTGAACTCTTTGTGTTTCACAGAATCACAGAATCACAGAATCACCCGGGTTGGAAGGGACCTCAAGGATCATGTAGTTCCAACCCCCCTGCCTAGCAGGGCCACCAAACATACACATTCAGATCAGGTTGCCCAGGACCCCGTCCAACCTGGCCTTAAACACATCCAAGGACGGGGCATCCACAACCTCCCTGGGCAGCCCGTTCCAGGGCCTAACCACTCTCCTTGTAAAGAAGGAGAAACTTGTCTAGTTTCTTTTACAGTCTCCTGTGTTTTCACCACATCTTTCAATCACTCAGTGTGTGCAGCTACATAGCTAAGCATTAAACCAAAAATAAATAAAATATGGTAAGATGGTAAGGCATATTCATAGGGGTTAGAATATGAAATCATGTTGCAGTATATTCAACTTACACTCAAATACTGGGTCACATAGTGTCACGGTAGGGCAGTTAATATTGCAGTAGTGAGCATGTATTGAAGAGTTCATAGCTCCAGTGAACATATAAATCCAATGCTAGACAGCAGTTTTTTTAGATGGATAATATGAAGCCAATAACTTGACTTCTAATGTAGTACTCCTATTTCTATTTTTACTTTCGCTTAAAGAACATCAGTGAGATTGTTTAAAAGCATGATAACCAAATGAAATCTCTTAAAACTTGCATTTTGTAGTTCTCAAGGCATCCAAATCAATACGCACTGTAGGACAATGCACTCAGGCAGTTTACACTTATCTTGTAAAACCTTGGTTGAGTTTTATTAAAGGGAAAAAATTGCTCCAAAGCTTCTAGCTATTTTATCTTGCTGAGTTAAAAACTTGTGAATATAGTGGTTTTAAATGGAAGTACTGACATTGTTACTAACACAGCAATGAATGTCACAGCTATAATAATAACCTACTTGTGTCATTGTCTAGGCTTAAGCATACATGCACGCACAGAGAGACTAAGAACTGCTGTCACTTAGATCTTTATTACTTCTACAGTGACTGATGCTTTGCAGCCCAAATATACACCCCTAGCACCAAGCCTAATGTGGTTTTTTCTCATTTAACAGACCAAATGTACATCCCTAGCCACTAGCTGGATCTTCTGTTATTGCCTCATGCTTACTGTGCTTGATATATGAGCTGTAGGCAGCTGAGCTCTCCTCTTTGAAAAACATCAAATGAGGAGCACTCTAAAAATGCTGAGAGGTGCCCAGTATCCCGTCTGATTCTGATTATGCTTAAAATATAAGGAGCTAGTCTTGCCAATACTTACTGTTGCATGTAAGTACTCACTACCATGAATAATAGTCCCAAAGAAATGCACCCAGTGTAGAAGCACTGTCATTACTTGTAGCGCTAAATCACTAAATTATTAAGGAGTACTGGGGGTAAAGATTGCATAAGTAGAGATTTAACAGGTACCATATCTAGAAATACCAGCTTTCAACTTAACAGGACAATTTGCCTGCCAATACTGTGCGAGCAGCTTCCTCTTCTTTCCAACAGAGTAAACAACTCCTAAACCTTGGAAAGTCAAACAAACACTTGTGTACAATGCATTTAATAACAGATCGTTAAAAGAACATTATGTTCAAGTAGTCAGAATTGCAGCAGCAAGGCTCAAGCTAACAGCTTTTATGGATCTATTAGCTTGAGAGCGGGTTTCGAATTTTTGAACTGGAACAACAAATTTCCATATGCTGCCCCAAATCCTTACCTTGCAAGGCATGTTTGCTAATTTTGAAAGATGAAGCCACTACTGTAATACCTAGGTGTGCCTGAATGGTGTGCTCTGTGGACTGAAATGCTTTTTAATCTCTAATTTATTAATTTGCCATATTTCAAAAAGCAGTGGATTTTTCAATCATCTCATTTAAGTGGCACTGATGCATTTTTACAAGCATTTTTAATGTTAATTATTAGACTATTGATACATCTGTATTCAGCAAGTAGTTAAATCATGCATTTCAATTTCATTTTTAAATTAATGCCAAATTCATGCAAAATGTTTTCAAATGATTTTCAAAGCTACTAATATTGGTCAGACATTGTCTTCTGGCTGGCAATGGCAAGCTTCTCAAAACCACACTTCCACAAGTAATGAAATTAATTTCACCTTTCTGAACACACTTTAGTGTATTTTTAAATTTATTTATTTTTCCCTAAATGCCTAAATGCACAGTGGTGATGTCTACCTCTAATAATGAATAGTTTGTGGATGGAAATTTCTTGCATTTCCAATCTTCATGGGTCAGATAGCATTACTGATACTGATGATATGTATTTTAGCCCATGACCAATGCTGCTGAAATCTATGGATATGCTCTTGGTGTGGAGGGATTCTCCTTAGGAACAAAAGCATAAGATGTAAAGGGAGATACTCGCATCAAGTGAATTAGCATATAAATTAGATGACAGACTAGCTTATTTACCATCTAAGTAGAAAAAAAAAAAAAAAAAATTGCTGCTCCTGAGAGCAACTCAGGTCATCAAATGAGGCTATCCCTTCATTTTATGACATGAATAACAGCTTGGGTCTCTCCACAGATTATAGGGAAAATTTGTGAATGCAAGCCAGATTGACTGTTTGCACTGGATGTTTAAGGTAGTTGGAACCATAATTCACACAACAGAATTACACATACAAGTATATAAACTTTAAAAATTCAAAGAACAATTGTTCTGCAGCCCATCAGAGCCAAGCTACAAACAAAAGATTGCATTGCCTGTAATATTCCAGTTGGGTGTTGAAATTTCAACCACAATACTTCTTGTTATGTGAGGGTGCAGCTCCAAATAGTCCTTTAAAATCACTTTCTTCTACATTTACTAATTATGGCAACATGTAATGAGTTGTCAGTCTGAAACCTCTCCTCTTACAGAAAAATATTGTCTGGGAGAGAAGCACATCACTTGGATACTAGCACTGATATGAATTCTGTTTTTTCAGAAGAAAGGGGAGCCAAGCAAGGATGCTTTTCAGGGATATAGATAGGGGGCCTTCTCTTAACAACTTCCTCTAAGAGGTTGGTCTTGGATGCAAATCTGGCATAGTTTTATGCCATGCACTTCAGAAAAGAAGCCTTTTGAACTACTGTGCTATGTGTATAAATAACTAGGGAGAAAAACAAGAAAACAAAACAAAACAAAACACCTGAGATAAACACAATTAGATTGCTAGATAATATTTCCTGTAGATTGCACTTTAGCTAAATTGCCTGTACCGATCTTAATTATCCAAATGTCTAGATTAAACAAATGAGATATCTGAAAACCATGCAGGAATCCACATCCTGATTTTTCTCCCGAACCTGGTTTGATTAATATACTACACAGCTAATTAATCTTAAGGGGAAGTAGAAGAGCTGTACCTCATACCAAACAGGTTACCAGTTGTTGAACTAGTAATGCATCCAAAAGAACTTCTAATCTAAATCACTATTCATATGTCTAGTTTGACATTAAATCTTGGGACTGTTTAATTACTGTTGAACTTTCCCTTAAAAACAACTATTTATAGCATAACTTGAGCATTCAAAAACTCCATCAAAGAAGTTGTGCAGACAGACTTGCAAAGTTCTACCTCTAGGAAAACTTTCAATGTTGTCTTTAAGTACTGAGATGCAAACTACAGTACTCAGAGTGTAGAACTGCAATTTTCCAAACAGCAAGATTTGATCATGACTTATTTTTACTCCTCATGAGTAAAGACATGCCCATCTTTGGATATGATAAAATCATTTAATATGAAAGTATTTGTTAGCAAGACTACTGAATTCTCTGATGATATATAGATGACAACACGTGGGAAGTATTTTCTACATTCTCCTGCATCTAAGTTGAGCACAGAGCCCAAATGTGAAACAACTGGAAATGACAAAACTGAGAAGACTTTAAAAAAGAGTAGAAACGCTCCTAACAAGACTTAATATGTTTTGTCATCTCTGCATTACCTGTATTACCTTGCAGTTCCATAGGAAGAAGTTTAAACTGCAAAGTGCACTTTATCAAAGTGAAGGTTCAAGAGTAACTTCATCATAAACCATGAATACACTGAAGAAGTGTTTAACAAGAAGGTTGTTATGTAAGCTAACAGGCAGATGAGATCCAATTGCTGGAAAGTTGCTATGGTAGATTCCTTTAACCAAAATCTTTACATCAAGATTTTCTAAGATCACACAGTTGAAAGATAAGTGGTGATACATAATACACTGTTAGCGTAAGAACTTGGCTTCCCTATTTTGTTTCAAAATTAAAAGTTTGACTTTGTGTGATAGAAAGAAAAAAACTTCTCAATCATGTATGGTGAGTTAAATTAAGTACACACAAATAGCATAGTGGAGTATACTAAAATAAGCAATGATGAAGGAGAGTGTACACACTTTAAGATACATAGAAAATAAGTTCTGATAGAAACATAGTGTTGATGGTCTGAGAGCAGTTTTGTTTTTTACTGAAAAGACAACTGATGTTACAGACATGATACAGAAAACTGAAATGAAGGTTTGGGGGAGTGAGTTCTAAAAATATGAGTGCAAAATATCTGAACAGTTACCATAGAATCATAGAATATTAGAACTCTTAGAGTTAGAAGGAATCTTTAAAAATTATGCCACTATTAACTCTGGGCTTGGTTTCATACTTTAGAACAGAATGTTTTGAGAGAGGGAAGCACACTTCACAAGAGACATTCACACCAATTCTTCCACAAAATACCTTTCTGTACCCTTCACATGATTATGCCTGGCCTACGTTCACAGAATGGAGAAGATCATGTTACATGGTTTGATAATCTTCTCAAGCTGTATGTCTTAGGATACAAGGTTCTGACAGTACTTTCATGGAGAAAGGGATTTCCCATCCCTGGAGTGCTACAGTTTTTGTCAAAACTACTCTCCCTGGCAGGTGGCCACCAAAGCACACCACTAGTGATGAGCTAGTGCCTTACTAAAGGATTTCAATTGCCAGGTCCCCATGAACTTTTAATTTTCTAAGAAATCAATCAGCATGGGAAGATGCAAAATATACAGTTACTTACTGTGATCAGCTCATCAACATTATTACATATGTTACATATAATAATATTTACATAAGTTATTATCTACAATTTATTTAAAAATATTTGATAGCTCTCTAAATCAACAAAAGAATTGGATCGATAAGACCTGTGAAAACGCACATGCTGCAAACATAATTTTAGAAAGCTCCAGAAGTTCCTCGTAGATTCTTTAACTTTATGAAAATGAATGACATGATGAGCCAGAGGGCTAAATATTCAGAAAGTCTATATTCCAAAAAAGTGTATTCTTCCAAAAGAAAACTGATGATTTTTACATAAAGATACACTGAGGTGGTAAATTCTCAAAGAAATAAAGTGGAGCAAGAAAAGGCTTCATCAAGGTGTTTCAATTACTGTTGAGATACATACACATACCTATGGCTTGTAGCCAAATACTGAATGCCACATTCAAAAGCTCAGATATAACTTGGTGCATTTCTCTGGGAGGAATGTTTTAACTGTCAGTGAAATACAGATAATAAAGATAAAAGCAGCAGATGGGATCAGAACTTTGGCTTACTAATCCAAGTAAAACCTTTTAGATGAGAAGAAAGTCAGAAACAACTTTAGTAAAAACCATACTGTGTAACCACAAAACAAGTCCTTACGATATAGAACATGACCTTGTCTTTTTGTTTCTAGAGTGGATTTCTTTCTTGATTCTCTATTTCTCTCTCTAATCTATTTCAGCCTATTTTAGAGATAATAAAGCAATTTAATATATTTGAATATTTTTTCTTCTCTTTTTGAGCTTTATACAGCTGCAGTAACATATCAAACTTGTAAGTAAAAATTTTTCTTCTGTAAAACATATATTTGCAATTACAGAAATTATTTGTAGTTTATCAACTAGATTTGTGTACATGCATGTGCTCATGTGCATACACATTTGTTTTCAAAAAAAAGTTTGTTCTCCTTTTTCCTTCCTAATAATTACTCCTTTCCTGGTTGTAAGAAAAATCTGTTGTAATAACAAAGAACACAGATTGAAAATATGAAACCAGGAGATCTGGATGTCTTTGATAATTTTATTTTGAAAACAATAGCTGTACTTTTACCTTTTGGTTGATTATCTTTTCAGTTAAGATTACATAGTACTCTGGTGGGCAGATCAAAGAGGAAAGAAGAAGCAACAAAAAAAAGCTAAGTGAACCTGTAGTAGTAAGTAATGTCATAACAGAGACTGGATATAGAAAAAATAAAGAGGACAAATGAATATAGGAATGAAGGGAAATGAGTGAAAGCCAAAAAGAGGAAGGGAATTGAGCAACTGATATCATATTTCTGGACTTGTGCAAAGCATTTGATGCTGTCCTATATGACATCTTGGTCACTAAATTGGAGAAAAATTGATTTGATTGACAGATCGCTTACTGGATAAGGAACTGGCTCTCAGAGTGTGGTCAACAGCTCAGGGGCCAAGTGGAAACAGGTAATGACTGCTGTTCCTCAGGGACTGATGCTGAGACCAGTGCTATTTAACATCCTTATGGGCAACGAGGAGAAATGGCCACAAACTGAAGCAAAGGAACAGAAGGAAGTTCTACACAAACGTGTAAGATCTTCTTCATGATAAGGGTGACAGAGGACTGGATCAGGGTGCCCAGAGAGGTTGTGGAGTTTCCTTCTCTGAAGATGTTCAAGACCTTCCTGGACACCTACCTGTGCAATTTTGTCTAGGAATCCAGTGGTAAAACTGGTAATAGCTTTTTCTTTAAGCATATGTTGCTTCTGCATTTCAGGCACGGGACAGAGTTGCACCGCCAACAGGCTGTGCATAAGCAGGGTGATTTTTAGAGAGAACTGAGAGCAACTGAAATGAACAAAGAAGACCCAACAGTTGTTTGCAGGTGGAAGAAGAGATGGTAACATTCACTTTATAGGAGAAAATAATTGAAGCCTTACATTGAGCAGTTAATACTTCACTCTTCTGTGAACTGATGGCTCAGTTTTCCATCATGACTGTACGATCATACCAAGATAGGAGCTTTAAGAGACATCATAGGACTGGTCAAAACAAAACTTTCATTTTCAAGAACTTGCAGTTCTGTCAATCTGCTTCATATGTGATTTGGAGTTGGACACTGGCTCTTGATCTTTTAAGGCAAGCAATAAGGAATGAAACAACAGATGAATGAATGTCTTCTCTATCTGATGCCTCTCAGATCAGAGGAACACTGCAGGAGAGAAAAAAAAATATATCAAGCTAACATCACAGAGAAAAGAGCTAGGGAGATAAGCAGAAGAAAAAGAAACTAGCAGCTGAAACTAAACTGCAGGTAGCATCTTACAGTCACAAAAACTTTGACTTTGTCACACTTGGGAGTTTCTGGTACAGACTGAGGCCAACAGAAGAAGAATGGCACCAAATGGAGGTGAAATGCTTAATTTTGAGAACATATTTTGAAAATAATACACACTTCAGTTAGCTTCATGCTGCAGCACAAAGATTACTGTGCTGTTTTGTGGAAGACAACACTTTACAAGCCCAGGCTGCTGGCCAGAAATATGTGCAAGTATTCTCAGTGTCAGGAGAAAGGAATAGGGGTGAAATCTAACAGCCTAGAATTCTCCCACTTTTATTTATGTTTTATTTTTTTTTTCCTAAGTAAGAAAAGGTATGTACTAACAAAACTGTGAAGTTTGTGCAGAGTGGTCAATTAGAGTAACACTGATCCCTTTCCTATCACATTAAGCTTTGCAGCTCACCAACAGATGCATCAAGTGACTCAGTGAATTAAAAAAATACATTTGTGTGTTAATGACAAATGTTAATCCGCCAAACTGAAGACAGCATAATTTCTTTATGTTTGGTATGTAAGTATTTGACAGAAAATCAGTGCAAGTGGCTCTCTCCAAAGAATTTCAAATCTTTGCATTCAGTTCACACTGGCTACCCCACATAGCTCACGCACTCTTCGAACCAATTCAATTTGGATTTATGAGCTCACCAGCAATAAGAAATGTTTTGAAGAAGGTGGTACCTATTGTGGTTCTATTTTAAAAGTCATCCTACCAGAACAGATAAATTTTTATAAAGCACTGGAGAGGTACACCAAGAGTAAAATTGGCTCTTATCAGGGTACAATGTTGCACATTATTATTTCACTGCAGTGTGTAGAAAAGGCACTCAACAGCAGATGATGAGCACAGCCATGTGTATTTACAGCTCTCTAAAGCACAAACATGGAGTGGCTGGAACAGCCATCTGCTATCCTGCAGCTATTTATTTGCTAGATGTCAGCAATTCAACTAGCCTCTCTGATCTTGGCATATGAGAAACTCTTTGAAGAGGAAGGAGTAAATCATCATGTTACAGCACACCAGCACACCCAGCCCGCACAACACTTTTATCTTCTTCACTATGGACACCATAAAGCAAGCTACCTGACCTACAGACAGTGTCAACACCAAGAAAACATGTCTCAAAAAGAGGGAGATTTGAGAAAGAATGGTGTTGGAATGGAATATAGGACCACAGTTTTGTATCTTCCCATTTTGATTCCTGCTGGATTTTTCACAAAGAAATTCATGTAAAAGATCACTTCTATGAAGGCAGTTTTACCAGTGATTTCACCTAGTATCAGCATTCTCTCTCTCTCTCTCTCTATATATATGTTACGGATGGACAATATCTGTCAGAAAATTACTAAATTATCTCTTGACATGTCATGAGACTAAAGATAAATTGAAGGTGCTAACAGTTGAATTTGTGAGGTGTTAGGGCAGACAGATGACAGATCATGAGTGTGCTGAGATATGTGGAATCCCCTACTCACCCAGCTTCAAAAATGAATGCAACAGTCATCATAGCAGGTACCACAGGGTCCTGAAGGAACTGGCTTGTGTTGTTGCCAAGCCAATCTTCATTATATTTGAAAAATTGTGGCTGTCAGACCAAGAATTCACAGAATTCACAGAATTCACAGAATTCACAGAATTGTAGGGGTTGGAAGGGATCTCTAAAGATCATTGAGTCCAACTCAATGTACTGTGTTGAAGCCTTGGGCTCTAGTAGATGAAAGATATGGAACTGCTGAAGCAGGTTCAGAGGAAGGCCACAAAGATGATCAAAGGGCTGGAGCTCCTCTCTTGTGAAGATAGATTGAGGCAACTGGGCTTGTTTAGCTTGGAGAAGAGAAAGCATTAGGGAGACCTCATTATAGCCTGCCAGTATTTAAGGAGAGTTTATACAGGAGGAATATCAACTTTTTATGTAGTTTGATAGTGACAGAACAAGGGCAAATGGCTTTAAGCTAAAAGAGGGGAGATTTATGTTAGATATTAGGTGGAAATTTTTGCTGAGAATGTGATGAGGGACAGGAACAGGCTGCCCAGAGAAGTTGTGGATGCCCCATCTCTGGAGGTATTCAAAGCCGCATTGGTTAGGGACCTGGGCAGCCTGATCTAGGGGATAGCAACTCTGACTATGACAGAACAATTGGAACTAGATGATTTTTCAGATCCCTTCAAACCCAAGCCATTCTAAGATTCTATTAAGGTAACTAGAAAGAAGAAAAGCATTGTAACCTGAAAGTACCAGTGCCCGAGGGCTATGAACTATCCTTAGAGAACCAAATTCTGTTCAGTGTAAATCTGCAAGCTGAGACACTTCAATGGACTGCGAGGCAGCTGAAACAGCATTACTGCTCTGTATTTCTCAGACAATCAAGATGACTGTAGATCAAAACTTGTTTCACTGACTTTAAGGTGGTACCTGCGAATTGGCTGGGGTTTTTTTGAAGGCCTGGGGGCAAGCTGAATAATTTACTTAAGATCTTAGCATCTCTCTTGTTGCTTGTACCTTTCTTTCTCAGGCTTTCCTGGTAATAATATTCTTGCTTCTGGCTAACTGTACAATGCATTACCAAACTGTCATCTCTAGGCTAGTTTGAAAATGTAGCACTTCTCTTTTCCTAAATAGACCATAAGGTTGATACTTTTTCTTTTTTTTTCCAGCAGTTGAAACCAAAACCAAAATAAGCAACCCATCTAACTTTGCAGTTATATGTTAGATGTACTAAAGCAGCTAGAAATGAGAGGAAATCTGGTAAGGGAAAAACTACCTAAAATATGGTGCTATTACTTACCCTTGAGAGATAATCAGACTATGTTCAATATAAATCTGAAAAAACAAACAACAACAACAAAAAAAAAACCACCACAAACAAAACAATAGAACGTCATTTCTTACTTCTTGGGAATTACTGAAATACATTTTTAAAACGGTTAACATGAAATACCAGCTTTGCTTTAATAGACCTGAATGAGTTTTAAAACTGATCAAGAATATATCTAAGAAGGTTTCTGGGAAAGTAATGAAAGTAATACAAAAACAATTACATCAGATACAAAAAGGGGACACATACAGGATCTGAAACAATTGTTTCAGAAGAAAATGGGAGGTGAAGTTTTTAACTTGCTAGAGGACTGAAATAAGCAAGATAGCTAGTGTGCATCAAAATAATAAAGAAAACCAATGAAGTTGGAAATGTGAATCAGCTGCAGACAAGAGACAGAAATCAGTTAAATTCATACAATTCAGAGATAAGTGAAAGTTTTTCTCTTCACTTACAACTATGATTTTTTAGGCTTTTTGTAGATGAAATATGCAGCTTCTAGCTGTCTAGTGGATGACTGTACAATACAACAGAAAAAAAGTGTTGCACAACACAGCGATTCCACAAACCTCTGCGCCCCAATGGATCTGTGGATGGTGCTGGCAGTGAGAAAAGCAGCAGATAGAATTATTAATATTTGCTGTTAGAATTAAATGATAAAAAGTTCAGATGGGTCTAGAGTACCTTAATAATCCACCAAAAGAGTTCTCCCTTCCCTCTGTCTGTGTTAAGAGTCTTCTCTTCCCCCTGTCATTCTTAAGAGTGTAAGTTCCTCAAAAATATCCATTTTCAATTCTCTCGCTGAGCCCAATGAAAAGTGATTTGCAAATCACGTTTATGCAAAGCTCTTTTTATTCCACACTGAAGCAGGTTGGAGAGAAAGCTGCCTTTATGACATACCTGCTTCACATTATTGAAGTGTCTCTTAGCTACATCTGGAATTCTGCTCCAACTGGTTATGGATTCTCACATAAGCCAGTCAATTCACCTGCAGACAGCCCTTTTTCAAAATTAATGGGAAAAAGAGAGAAGCTAGTCTCCCAACCTTATATGTTCATTGAGCATTGATCTTTAACCTGCAACAAGCTAAACCTATCAGAACTCCAGCAATCTGTTTGCAGCAATTGCTGAGAGAATGAAGGGTCAATGCATTACAACTTCAAGTCTTGGCTGTTCCCAGCCTTACTATAAGATGGATGGTATTGAACCTACACCTCAGACACGGAATCAAGCAGTTTCCCAGTAACTTCCTCACAAAGAATTATCATTTCAGACAATTGCACATTTGCTCCAAAGAAATCAATACATATTTTACCAAGCAGCCTTTCATTGTAGACACATCAGAACTAGAGGATGTTTTTGACAGAGCTGCACTTCAGTCTTTTGTTAATTGGATACTAAATACCAATCTCAAGGAAAGTCTCTACTATAGCCATTAAAAGTAAAATATGTATGCATGAACAGAACACAAAATAAAAGAAGTTATCTGTATATACAGTAACTTGGGCTCTCTATTACATGGTACACATATACACCCAGATCTCATCTTCCTTATGGTATTCTGCTGTATCTGATGAGGTTATATTCTCATATTTATTTGAGAAGATGGACCGTTACAAGCTGTGTGTCATCCACAAAGATGGATATACACTAGGTATAACTGTAACCATAACCGAAAGATTCTGACCTCAACCGTATAGGACAGACATGATAGGAGTGGAATGAAAAATGTGTATTTTTGGAGAATGCTTCTCTAAAAATCATAGAATATCCTGAGTTGGAAGGTATCCACAGGGATCATCAAGTCTAACTTCAGGTCCCACACAGGACAACCCAAAATTAAAATCCTGTGTCTGAGAGCACTGTCCAAACACTTCTTGAACTTGGGCAGCTTGAGACTGTGACTGTTGCCCTGAGGAACCTGTTTCAGTGCCTGACCACCCTCTGAGAGATGAATGTTTTTCTAATACTTAGCCTGATCTTCTCCCCTCTCTTGGGGCTCCATGAAAAAGAGGTGCAATTTCTTCATGAGGGCTGAGAAAGAAGGCCTTGCAGAATCCATCAAACAATCAACAAAAGATCTGCTTATTGCTTGGTAATCCAATACGTGAGCCTTCAAGATGCCTAAATTGCTTGTCGTTTCCAAGTCAAAGGTGAGGGCAGGCACTGTGATGCAGACAGGGAGTTGGCCTGGTTCTTATACAATCCTGTTCCTGATGTTGAGGCAGAAAGACAAGGCACACTGATGATAATGCAAGGTCATATCTGTAACAGGTGATTCCATTTTCCATCAGTCCTTCTTCATCTTGTGGAGGATCCACCCCCATGGGTTGCTCTCCATCCTCAGGAATGGGCACACCTGAGCCCCTTGCCATTCTCTGTATGATTGGCATGCCTTGGCCACACACTTTTCTCTGGCTAATAGACACACCTAGGCCCCACGCCATTCTCTGCTGGATCCACATTTGTGACCTGAATGTCACTGGTTGCATGAGTACTGGCCACTGCATTTGTGGCTTTTTGTTCCCTTGTTTGGAGGACGAACTCCCTGTCTGGTAGTAAGAATTATTATTAGGCCCTGAATGGGAGCCTGCAGGCAGGTTTCCAAGGAGAAGCTCTTGCCCTCCTAAGATATCTGCCAGCAAATGACATCGAGGCACACAGAGGAAACAATGATATCTGGGAGCACGCAGTCTCTTCCTTTTATGTTCAGATACCTCCAAGGACAGATTCTGCAGACCCTCTGGACAGCTATTTTACCTGAACACCCTTGTGGGGACAATCTTTTCATCAGCTCCAAAGGAACAGCTCTCTCTTAAACTGATTTTATTAATCTACTGCTGTTCTTTATGTACCACCATGGAGGGTCTGACTTCATCTTCAAGCACTTGTAGGATAGCTTTCTTGTCTTTAAGCTGAGATGCCCCTAGCTCCAGGACCCCAGGCTTCCAGTAGCTCTCTGGGAGCTGGAATCCTGTCACCCCAACACAGCAGCCAAAAGGAACCAAGTCCATGCTTGCCCCCTTCTTTAGTAATCCATGCAGAAGAGATACCACCTCTTTTATGAGGGGCGGGGATGGGGGTGGAAAGGTAGACAAGTTAATGGATGGCCTCCCAGCTAATTCTGGGTGCGGAGGATGAGAGTGGATAGGGAGATGTGCACCTGGTCCTTTGATGTTGCTGTTGTGACTGCATCGATGGGAGCCTCCACTGATTCTCCATCTAGAGCTAGATCGACCTCTGAGGGTTTCACAGTAGGGATCATTGTTCTACCCACTGCTTGATGGTGGGTATAATAATACAGTACATCCTTCTGTCAAGGAGCACCTCTGAGAAAGAAGACTCAGGCTATGAAGTTTCAGTCTTGGGTCATTACATGACAAAGAGTTTGCAAATTTTAAACGGCACCATCAAATCTGTTTGGCAAATCCCTGTTGTGCAAATAAGAAAAGGGATTACTGTAATTTCCTGCATGTCTTGTTCATTTAAACCATAAGTATTTGAATTACACACTCTTGCTCTGACTTTACTGTATCAAGATGACATGATCAAACTCTGTAATAGAAAGTGTGTAATAATAAACTAAAGCTTATTCAACTTGTTTCTCTTTTTTATGTTTTGGTTTTTTTTTTGTTTTTTTTTCCTGTTGTTTGGTAAAAAAATCCTGTACACATACTAAAGTAATCTCTATTTCTGTCCCCTTGACCAACTAGCTGAAATTCTCACCAAACGGATAGAAAATCTCTGTTTTCCTCAGTTTTTGCTGCAAAGCAAGGTAATGAGTTTATGAGCATAAAGTTTCAACAACTAGTGATATGAAGTTCAGTATATTTTCATCTAACTTCTCCATCCTGAATGCTTTATTTTCCTGCTCTTTGTAGTTCTCACAGAGTCTTTTGATTAATTTCTATAATGGAAATTACAGCTGTACAATTCTGCCAATTGAATACTGAATACTTCCGCACTTCTACTGGTATTATTTTCTTCATAAGGATGAAAAAAAATGATCCATGAATAATTTTTGAGCTGCTCATGTTTCACTTGTTCCTCTATTCTGCAGCATCCCAAAAGCTAAGCTCCTAAAGGTTTGTTTACATTATTTTTTAAATTCATTTTAAAAGTACAGGATCTCACTTCATATGTATGCTTTTTTTTCCTTAAAAATAAATAAATAAATAAATAAATAAATATACTGAGTTTCTTATTGTTCAATTCTCCAATAAAAAAGAAAATATCAATCAATCTCATATTATGCTGTTCCTTAGAATGACAAAAGTCTGATGAGAACTCTTAAGCCCTGAAAATCTCCTTGCCCTGTACTCTTGAAAGGTCAGCTCTGCACCAAATTGGAGTCAGGAATTTGCAGGGCTTATTTACTCAAAATCTCCTGCTTTTCTTTTTAAGGTGATCTTTTTACATATAAAGATGATGTAGGTTAACGTCTGTCTTCATCTTTGAGAGAGCGTCTCCGTTGAGTGGCAAACTTCTGAGGTGTGCCTTAGAACTATTTATCAAGCTTCACTTTGACAAATGTACATCAGTGATGGTGGAGAGGCACTCAGCACTTCAGTTTCTGCTAAGGAGGCAAAGACATTCAGTTCTGCACTCAAAGAAAAGCAAATCTTTCATTTGTCTGAGGCAGGGAACAAGCCTGCCAGTTTAGGGGACCTACAATGTTTAAATGATTACTCAAATGGAAATTCAGCATACTGATGCCCGAAGAGAATACATGAACAGATATTGTATTATAGATGTTTGTTCCTCCTTTCCACCATTTGTATGTCTCCTAAATCCTATCCAATGAACTTTTTCTGCAAGAAACTTATCCAACATGGCTGAAGAGGGATTAGTCTGGTGAAAGCTGTTTATATTTATGTTCCCTCCATTGCATGGAAGACAATACACACTTTCACTGGCATCTTCCATTGCTATAGAAAAAGCCCAGATGATTAGTTTAGGGCAGATGCAGAACATTTTTAGGATGCTAAAAGCAGTGAAGTTACTCTGAGCAGTAATGCAGTATTCCCCCTTTTCAGATTTCTGCTGCTATATCCTCTGTCTTAACTACATTAAAGCAAGTTCAGAAGTCAGAATTCATTACTTTCAAAGAATCAGCGCTGCCTCTCTACAAGACTTCAGGACTTACAGCAAATTACATACGTGCATGTGAAGCACATAAAGTTGCACTGTTGAAGAGGTTAAATTTACTGCTGCATGCTTCCCTGCATTGTGTAACTGGATCACGTAGAGATATCACAGAATCACAGAATCACAGAATCACCCGGGTTGGAAGGGACCTCAAGGATCATGTAGTTCCAACCCCCCTGCCTAGCAGGGCCACCAAACACACACATTCAGATCAGGTTGCCCAGGACCCTGTCCAACCTGGCCTTAAACACATCCAAGGACGGGGCATCCACAACCTCCCTGGGCAGCCCGTTCCAGGGCCTAACCACTCTCCTTGTATAGAACTTCCCCCTAACATCCAACCTAAATCTTCCCTCCTTCAACTTCAATCCATTTCCCCTAGTCCTGCTGTTGTCAGCCCTTTTGAAGAGTTTACTCCCCTCCTGGGTGTAGGTTCCCTTCAGGTATTGATAGGCTGCAATGAGGTCACCCCGCAGCCTTCTCTTCTCCAGGCTGAACAAGCCCAACTCCCTCAGCCTGTCCTCATAGGGGAGGTGCTCCAGCCCCCTGATCATCTTAGTCGCCCTCCTTTGGACCCTTTCCAAAATCTCAATGTCTTTCTTGTACTGAGGGCTCCACACCTGGACACAGTACTCCAGATGGGGCCTCACAAGAGCCGAGTAGAGAGGGACGATCACCTCCCTGTCCCTGCTGACCACCCCTCTCCTGATGGAGCCCAGGATCCCATTTGCCTTTCGAGCTGCCAGAGCGCACTGCTGCCTCATGTTCAGTCTCTCGTCCATCAGGACCCCCAGGTCCTTCTCTGCCGAGCTGCTCTCAAGGACCACTCCTCCCAGCCTGTACGGGTGCCTGGGGTTCTTCCGGCCCAAATGCAAAACCTTGCACTTTGCCGTGTTGAACCTCATTAGGTTCACCCGAGCCCAGCCCTCCAGCCTGTCGAGGTCCCTCTGAATGGCATCCCTTCCTTCCACCGTATCAACCGCACCACTCAGCTTGGTGTCGTCAGCAAACTTGCTGAGGGTGCACTCAATTCCCTCATCGATGTCATTAATAAAGATGTTAAAGAGCACCGGTCCCAAGACAGACCCTTGGGGGACACCACTTGTTACCGGCCTCCACCTGGACATAGAGCCATTGACCACCACCCTCTGTCTGCGGCCTTTCAACCAGTTTCTTACCCATCGGGTCGTCCACCCATCAAATCCACTTCCCTCCAATTTGGAGATGAGGATGTGGTGGGGGACCATGTCAAAGGCCTTGCTCAGGTCCAGGTAAATGACATCAGTCGCCTTCCCTTCGTCCACCAATGCCGTCACTCCATCATAGAAGGCCACAAGATTAGTTAGGCATGACCTTCCTTTGGTGAAGCCGTGCTGGCTGTCTCGGATCACATGCTCATTCTTTATGTGATCGAGCATGTTGTCCAGGAGGATCCGTTCCATGATCTTCCCAGGCACGGAGGTGAGACTCACCGGCCTGTAGTTCCCCGGGTCCTCCCTGCTCCCCTTCTTGTATATGGGAGTGACGTGACCCTTCCTCCAATCATCCGGGACCTCACCTGACAGCCACGACTTCTCAAATATGATGGAGAGCGGCTCGGCAACCACCTCAGCCAGCTCCTTCAGGACCCTGGGATGCAAGCCATCCGGCCCCATAGACTTGAATTCATTCAGTCTAAGGAGGCACTCTCGGACTTGCTCTGCCCTTACAGTGGGGAGGGATTTACCTCCTTGGTCCCCACATAGAGGTTTGGGGATGCAGGGTTCAGGGACGTGAAAAAGACTAGAATCCTGGCCACCAGTGAAGACCGAGGTGAAGAACTCATTCAGCACCTCAGCTTTCTCTTCATCTGTTGAAGCCAGTTCTCCTTTTAAATTTACCAAAGTAGGTACGCCCGTTTTGGCCTGTCTCTTCTGGCCAATGTACCTGTAGAAGGTTTTCTTATTGTTTTTCACGTCCCTTGCCAAGTTCAGTTCTGCCTGCGCCTTGGCTTCCCTGATCCCACGTCTGCAAGTCCGGACGGCATTCCTGTATTCTTCCCAGGTGACACAGCCTTGTTTCCAGAGCTTGTACACCCCTTTCTTCGCCCTCAGTTCTCTCAGCAGGTCCTTGCTGAGCCATGCTGGTTTCCTACCTCGCCTGCCCACTTTCTTATTCAGAGGAATGGAGACCTCTTGTGCTTCCAGGAGGGCATCTTTGAAGAGCCGCCAGCTCTCCTCAACATCCTTGTCTTTGAGGGCAGCGCGCCAGGGGATCTTGGCCAGCAATCCATTGAGTAGTTTGAAGTTTGCTTTTCTAAAGTTTAGTGTCCTGATCCTGCTCTTTGCCAGGCCCACATCGCTTGAGATCACAAACTCAACCAGGGTGTATAACCATATATTAAAACCAGGGTGTAAAAGAAGGATGTGAGCCATACTTTCAGGCAAGAGTCAATCAACTCTGCAGAAATACCAGAGTATAAATTACAGTTGACCAGAAATTGTGAGGTAAGCCTCTTTCGACCACAGCCATTAACAATGTGTAAAAGGCCTGCTGAAGAAATCAATCCATAATTGCAGCATTTATCAAGTTCATATACATTTGTGTTGCTCCAATCTAATTTGGATGGTATTACCAAGGAGATGCCCACAAGTGGGATATCAAAACAGCACCTGAGAGGCTATTTCCTCATTTTGTTTTATCCTTTTGGTATTCTATTGAGGAAAAAGACCTGATATTAACTTCAAAGGACAGCCAGATTCTTTGAAAAGAGATTTTTATTGATCACAGGTCCACAGCTGTGCACGTAATAGTGCTGTGTAAGGTCTTCTGTATATGAATCTTCCATGTGATTTTTCCTCATATATTTAATCCTTTGTGCCTATGCCTTATCGCTTTTTCTAATTACACAAAAAATTAATCTGAAAAGATAAGCAAGAAATAATGTTTCGAATATGCAGTGGAGTTCATTTGCTTTTTGCTTTTATCTTGAGGTGGCTATTTTTGGAGATGGAAAAAGAAAAAAAATCTGTTAAGAAATAAATTCAAACACTGGATTTCAGTTTCCAAGGGACAGCCTCAGATCAAATTTGCTCAAATGGTAATATGCCAAAAAAAAAAAAAAAAAAAAAATCCTTAAATACATATTTTAATATCAACAATGCTTTCAAAGTCAAATTTTAGAGCAGTTATGCTACAAAAGGAAAACAGGCAGTAAGAATTCTCTTAGTGCAGAAATCCACAACCTAAAAGCTGTATGGGAACTTCTGAGTCACGGCCTGAACCTCTGATTGATCACCTGAAGCTAGAAATGAGCCAGCCAGAGGAGCACAGGTGAATTGCCTTCACCTGTGCTGCTGGAAGACCTCCTAGACCTATTTAAGAGCTGGCTACCAGTGGGGAAGGATCTCTTCTGGAGATCTGCTCTGCTGGAGTTTTGTAAGTGAGCCTGGGATAGGGGTAAGCTTTTTATCTATTCTCTTTCTGTTATCATAATCTGCTTTGCCAAACTCTCTTATTTCATAATTATAGCATCTTAATATTCACTGATTATACAAAAGCAATATGTGGCTCAAATGTTATTTTACTGCACAATCCTGATTTTTTTTTTGTACAGGATGAAAGTGTAAATGGAAAAGGAATTTATCTCTCTGTAGACATCTCCTTCACTTCAACAGCTCACTCCCAGTTCCCTTTCCCTCTTTCCTAATCTGAATATTTTGAGAGCAGTAACAGAGTTCTAGAAAAATGGAGGAAAAAAAGATTGCAATAGTGCTGGGAAGCAGAATAGGATGTGAAGTTGCAGAAAACTTTAGAGAACAATATGAGTAAAAGTTGCAATGTTTCGGTTTCTGAAGTAAATACACAAATACATAAAAATATAAACACATGTATGCATACATTTATTTATAGCTATACTTCTATGTAATCAGATCAGAGAAGCTTCTGCCAAAGATCAGTTTGAGATTAAATGAATAGTATCTGTGCTCTGCTACACATACAGCGACATCCCAATAATGATAACAGAGGCATAGTTTTAGTATAGATATTTTGATGTTAATTTCTGGTACATTTTCAAGGAACTTAAAAGATTTTTTTGGTAGACATTGGAAACTAAGAGTGTTTAAACATGGGGTGGTTTTGAGTGAGAGTTAGCCAGGATGCAGCTCGCAGCCTGAAAACAAACAAGAGGTACTACTGTACACAACTCAACTCTGGAACAGAAAATAAACAGCTGAAATATCAAAGACTTTAGTAGATTCAATTATCAGTGAGACAAACATATTGGCAAAACTCATCTAGAGTTCTCAGGTGCACACTACCAAAGGCTGAGCAAGTATACAAGTGAAATACCCATGACAGATCAACATATTCTTACCTTCTTCCCCTGGCACCTATTTTTGAGCCCTATCAGAACCAGAGTGCTGGAACAGGACTATTTTTCTGAGCCAGCACCACCCCTTTTAATATTTGGGAATATAAAGTGAATGCTGAATTAACAACTATTTCCTTTGAGAGAATATTAACATGACCTAATGAGAAGAGCCTTTTTTCTTTAATGGTTTTTGTTTGATTGATTTTAAATTCTGCAAATCTGAAACAATGTGTTTCTCTTCCATTTCCAGAGTGAAAGAGAAAATGTAGTGGAGAGCTTCTGGAGGTAGAGAAAGGATTTTTTTAAAATCATCATTACTTTTACTTTAAATTGGTTTTCAAGTGCAACATGCATATTTTAACTATCGGTGGTCTGAAGTCACACTCATGCAGCTAGATTGTCCTAGCTACATACATCTAAGAAAGATAAACCACGATCTCCAGAATTCCTCCTTTTAGCAATATTACAAAACAAAATGTCTAGTTGTTACAAGATCTCATCTCTCTACAGCTCTTCAACATCTACAGGAATTTGAAAATTGATAAGTAGCTACATTCTCTTAGATTTCCTTTTTTCAACTATGAAAAGAAAAGAATTCAAATTACATTCAGAAAATCATGCAGACCAGTGCTCCTTTTATCACTGTGCCTACCTGCATGAATAAAACATTTAGAAAGGAGAAAATATTCAGGCTGCCCTATATGCATCCCTTTCTCCAAGCCTACCAAACAATTCTGCCATCTTAAATATGTACCCATCTGCAAGACAGAGATGCTTTAATAAAATGGAAAACAGATCAGATTTAAAGTGCTTAGGGAGGGAATTGTAGAAACTTGTAAACTGAGCAACACGCACCACACATCCCTCTAATTTACTCTTATGAAATAGAGATTAACAGAAGGAACTAGCACAAATCCAAAAGGGAAAAAAAACATAGGCTGTAGCACAAAGCATCTCTTGTAGATCTCCACAGCCACCACTTCTAACATTTTTTTAGAAGTAACACTTTTTAGGAGGAGAGTGTACCCTGCTTCAAATTGAGAAGCACAAGAACTGGGCAACGCTTATATCTTACTTTTCACCCCTGTTCCACTAGCATCAGTGATGTTGAAATCATGCAGCACACACGTACAGAGACATGAGAATTTCAGCTAAAGGTCTGTCTCCCAGGGCTTGTTATAACTCCCTTGTTCATGTTATACTTGAGTAGTCATTTTATGATTGTTTTTTTTCCCCTGTTTGGAGCTTTTTAAGCTCTACTTAGCCAAATAGCTCTTTATAGAGGCTGCTCTGCCATGTAATCAAAACATCTTACAAAAGGCTGCTCTTTTAGAAGTGTCAAATTAGCTCCCTTTGAAATACTACTTGTCTATGCTCTCAAGTAAAACCTGGAAGCAACCATTTAAAGGAGAACCAACAAAACTGATGCTGAGTGCACTCCTGAAGGTAGTCATTATTTCATTAATCCAAAGACAATTCAATTGATAAAAAGACTTGAACTAAATGATAAGAATAAATTCCTCACTTTAGTTGACTTGGCAAGTACTGTGCAATATTAAAGTACAGCTGTGGTAGATATTTTGAATAGACAAGGATAGATTAGGGGTATACATTTACAGAACTGTCTGTAAGCATGTCTTTTTACATATACAGTTCTTATATATATGTATGTTGTAAATGGATAAATATGGAGGAAAAAAAAAAAGGCTTTCTTTTGAATACACTCAGAGAAATGAAACAGAAATGAAAGTCGGGATTTTCATGCTGTATCAGACCCTTTCTCCTGGCTCCTCCTCCAATATAATACTTTGCTAGTTCATCTTTGCTTGGAAGCACATTTCTCCCCTTCCTCCACCATGAGAAATTGTCCTTGGACAGTGACAGCATGCTATCTCCTAAAATCCTGAATGGTCTGTCACACTAGATAAAGAATCATCACATTAATCCATTAGAAAGGGGGAAAAAGAAGAAAAGTATATCAAATTATATAATCACAGAGTGACAGTATGGTTGAGACTGGAAGGGAGGTCATCCAGTCTGGAGGTCATCCAATTCAACCCCCTCTACTCAGGCAGCATCACCTAGAGCTAATAGTACTGGACCATGCCCTGAATTACCCACAGTAGAGATGCAGATTCTGTAAGGTTGTTTGCTTCTTCCTCCTTTGAATCAGTAAATTCAGTGTTGTGCTGCTGCTTTTTTTCCCCCAGTAAGTTTTAATGCACTGCGATAGACCTGGTGTAAATGACTGGTTTATGGATGAAAATAAGCATGTATATCTGTTTCTCTTCATGTCAACCTTGTCTGAAAAGGAAAAATACATTCCTAGTAACTCTTACAACCTCCCTTTCTCCATTGAAATGCACAAAAAGTAATCTCATGTATTCACAGTTAGTTTTTAAGATAAGAAAATGCTTCTTTATTTCTTTAAATTCTGTTGGTTTTTTTTTTTTTTTTTTTTCCTCATCCTAGTAAATTCAGTGCTTATGGGATCACAGTAGACAATCTTAAAACTCTGTGTTTGTTTTAAAAGAGGGGCCAACCATATCCTGGGTCGCATCAAGAGAAGCATGATCAGCTGGTAGAGGGAGGTGATTTTGCCCCTCTGCTCTCATGAGATCCCATCTGCAGTACTGTGTCCAGTTCTGAGGCCCCCAACACAAAAAAGACATGGAGCTGTTGGAGTGGGTCCAGAGAAGGGCCACAAAGATGATCAGGGGACTGGAGCACCTCCCCTACGAAGACCGGCTGAGGGAGCTAGGCTTGCTCAGCCTGGAGAACAGAAGGCTGTGGGGTGACCTCATTGCAGCCTTTCAGTACCTAAAGGGAGCCTACAAACAGGAGGGGAATCAACTCTTTGAAAGGGTAGATAACAGATGACTGGAGGGAAACAGCAATTCCCCTGTGAGGACAGGCTGAGACAGCTGGGGCTCTTCAGACTGGAGAAGGCTTCAAGGAAATCTTATAGCAGCCTTCCAGCACCTGCAGGAGGGGCCCCCCCC